>NC_137456.1:117383889-117610749 GCF_964235325.1 Thermobia domestica | reverse complement strand
ATCTTGTACTGATGTACCTTGCTTAGAGGATGAATCTAGGGATACGTGTCGTAGTGTAGGATAACAGTTTAAACATCCGTGATAGTAACATCCATGAAATTCGTAAACTGTATTTGTTTTAGTTTCAAATCCATCAACCTTATACCTTCCAAATCGTTTTCCAAACCATTTCCAGAATGAAGAATTTTATTACCAGTAGTACGTTCTAAGTATCGTAACCAATACATTGCCTTCAGACTTTGACGATCACGATGGTCAAACCCATAAGGTGGAATAATTGGAATAATTTCTTTGGGTAAATATAAGGTACGATATGTTAGTATTGCCAAACTAGCAATAGTTGGTGCAGCGATAAAACATTGGATACCATTTGTTTTGTCTTCAATTAAGTTTGAAAATTTAATGACAGCCTCTGCTAAAATTTTAACATCATTCCGACAATATTCAATCATTTCCTTTTGGAGATTATACTCCTCATTACTTGCAACACGTTCTTTGTGCCATATGATAAGTTGCTCTCGATCTTCAGTGCTCCTTGAATCAGCATCAAAATATTTTAGATCAGGAATTTGGCCTATATAATTTTGGTTTTCTAATGTATTAAACAAGTACGGAAAATCTCCCTTTCGTAAATTTGCAGAAAGCCCTAACGTCTTAGGTAATTTAGATAATTTAACTCCCATATACAAATATGTGTCACGAAAGTAAATCTTTTGTCCTAAACGCATTTCAATAATTTTTTGCCCTGACATTATTACTTCAGGTGTAAAATGATGGTTTATGATCAAAGTTTTAGCACAGAATTGCATATCATAATTACTGCCATTATGGGAAAGCACAATGATTTTTTTAAACATTGGTCGAGTTATTAATACATGATTAACAAATTCTTCAATGTTGTGAAAATCAAACGAACGGAATCCATTTTTATCGCCGCATACAAAGCATGTATCATCAAGCTTCATGTCCTTACACTTGTAACAAGCATGAATACAATTTACAAAATTTACATGATGTTCTTGTTCTCCTTGTTCATTTTTAGGAAGCAACATTGTTTCTACATCAAATATAATGTACAAAAAGGTATCTATATGTTGCATCATAGCCGTTTGAACAAAACAAATATGATCATCGCTTACATATGAGTAACATGTTTTACAATAACGTTCACCACATTCATGTTCAGACTTGCGTGAACGCATGTCAATCATAGTACCACAATGGACACAAATTTTCTTTGTTTCGCATAAACTCTTTCCGGAAACATTTATTGTTTTATGATTAGCAAAACATTCTTCTGAAGAAAACAGTCTATGACAATTAACGCATTCGCTTTTAATATTATTATCATTATTACAAACATTGTGATACTTTTCACACATTGGGCATTTGAAGTTACACTTATGATTTTCTGTACGATGATAACCTTCCAAACAATACTGACAATAATTTTTCTTGTTTAATAGTGTTGTAATACTAGTAATTAATTCATAGTGTCCCTCCGTATACAAAATTAAAATTTTCTTTGATGCATATATTCCAGGATAAATTACATTGTAGTTTCGAGTTAAACGATTTTTTCGTAACAACAATTTGATAATGAGGTGCTAACTTATTTTGAAACTTTTTTACATCATCAATAGTACATCCATCATGGATTTCAATGTCAACTTTAGCACTGACACACAAATCCTTTGCTTGTTTCATCAATCGTTCAGAATGATTTTTTAATTCATATACGTAATTATAACGATGATCAGCCCTACCCATTCCAAGAATAATACTCTTGGGAAGACAATACACATTCTTTTGTACAGGAATAGTACATTGATGCATATGTGTTACAAGATCAACATATTTTGATGAACCCATAGTTCGTCCCCTACCTTTACGTGAATCAACAATATGAATTTTGAAATTTACTTTATCACCTAATAAATAATTTTCATTACTATTTAAAACATTTTCAATTTTACGAAATAAAATGTCGGAGCTTAAATTTGACTTTTGACGCCACGAAATGTATATTGGTTTATTAATTGTGGAAGCAGAACTTTCTATTGTTATACCAACATACATATCATCATCAGCATCATTTAAAACATGATCCTTTACAAATTCAAATAACAACTGAATATATTTTTCAGGATCATCTATTCCACTAGTGTGCATACGTTCAATTGTAACTTCCTTTCCCGTAAGTCCAAAATAAGTATAATGTTTGGTTCTATTATTAACAATACGAAAATATTCATTTGTTTTACCACTCCCATACATGGTAGGTTGTGATACATTATTAGTATTAGGACTTGGAAAGTTTATAAAATTTTCCATGAAAACGCTAAAATCATTTGTAGTTAAACTATTAGCTTTTCCTTCAGACACAAGTTCCATAAACTTCTCACGAGCTAAATTCTTTATATTATCTTGACGAAAGAAGCCTACATGATATAAATGAATAATATCTTTTGCAGACTTACATTTTTTCAAAACAACATGAGAATCACAACCAAAATGCATAAACAATGCCTGCAATAACTTGGAATAAGCTTCATTGCTTACCCTTGCACCCGTAGCATGACATTGTGTTATCACTTCCCATGTAAATAAAACTTCGTTTGGATTTTCATATCCACGTGCTTCTTGTGCCGACAACATGGTACAGATGACAGATTGTCCTTCCATTGTGTGATTGACACACTAAATATGTAATTGCAATATGAATTTTTTGTCTTATACAGTAAATATTTTACACAATAATGTACACAGAACTTTGATATTTCTTTTCACAGTTTTTAAATGATAAGGTTTCGTAAGTAGACTTTTATGATATGATTCACAATGTGTTGACCAAAGATACACTTTTTAAAAATTTTACACTTACCAGTAAGTATAATAATAAAACTTTCCTGAACTTGTTTCAGTTCACAACAAATTTAGTTGTAAGTTTACCGGCAGCACACTTGAAAGCTTGTCGGGAATTGCACTAACACTTCCCGTTAACTACAATGATAAAACTTCCCGTAACTTTTTTCAGTTTAGTATCGATGCACTACCACTTGTCACTCACTAACTATATTTTTAGTTCACCGAAGATATATTTTTAAGTTTATCGGTTAATCCTTTAGCACTTTCCGATAATTGTAATTTACAAAGCGCCGTAATAAAATTGATTTAGACTAATTACAGCACTCAAAGTACAAACAGGAAGTGTGTTTACTTTTTATTGATTGCTTATTATCAACACTAATAAATGGAAATTCCAAGAACTCCACACGAAGATTCCGAAGATTGCCGAAGGTTCCCGAACTTTCCCGAAGTTTTCCTAACAATGCCGAACCTAACCGAAGATAAACATGAGATTTTATCCACAATTCATGTACATGTTGGTTAATGTACCACACGAATGGTTCCGAAAATTGCCGAACTTAACCGAAGATGGACATAAGAATGTATGAACAATTCCTGTACACGTTTAGTAAATGTAAATTGCAAAAGTCTTGTAACTTTAAGATATATTTCAAAGTTTATTATTAGATGTAACTTTGTAACAAAATTGGTATTTAAAATAAATGATTTAAGAACAAAGAGTATACCAATGATTGGCTTTACTTTAAGAGTAGTAATTCTATAGTGCGCGGCGCGGCTTGCTGCGCGGGATTTATACTTTAAAATTTAATCTCGTACCCAAATGCATTTCGTTTTGTAGTCTTGTACCCAAAAGCATTTCGTTTTCTAATCTCGTACGCAGGTGCTTTAACATATTTTAAATTAGTAACAGTAATATTACACAATATGATGTAATTTGTAAATGCACTATTAAAGTTTGCAACACTTCAAATAATTATAGCTACTTGTTTTGTATGCTTTTCCACTGTGTTATTGGCCTAAAAAAATTCCTTTGTTAGTAGTGCTAAAAATTTGTTTTGTGTACATTGCTACAAATGTTTAAACTGGTTTAAACCGGTTTAAACTAGTTTATTGTTTTTGTTATACAATTATTCAGTTCTGCATGAACTTCGTTGTTAAATTTGATTGTGAAAATATAAAAAAATCCTGTGCAATCTCCTTATTTATTTAACCTTTCATAATAAATTAACCGAACACTACGTGTCAGCATATGAAAGATAATTTGAAAATATTAAAAAAATGAAGTAAACTTAGAATTAATTCCAATAGAAACACAAAGTAACATAGTTACAAATATTTTATTCGTTCGCTTCATTAGCAGCTCAGAGGAATTACATTCCGAAAATATTAAATTAACAAAACATAAATATAAGAAAGTTATTTTAGCATGACACAAGATGATTAAACTTAAAATTTATTACATGAAGCTCTTTGATTGTTAAATGGAGAAGTAAAATTTAAGTCAGTGTTGCAATTGAATACAGAAACTATCAGTAAAAGTACAAGTTTTCAAAGTAAAGTGTAGAAACAAAACTTAAAACACAATGTTGCAATCTAAATTGCAAAAGAAAATTAAAAATACAACTTACAAACAAAATGTACAAACCGAAAAATAAAAAGTGCAGAAACAAAATTTAAAAAAAAACAATGTTGCAATCTAACATACAAAACGGAAAATAAAAATATAAAAGCAAAACTTAAAACAGTGTTGCAATCAAAAATACAAGAGCAAAAGTTTAAAATACAATGTTGCAATCCAAATTGCAAAAGAAAAAATTAAAAGTACAAGTTTAAAAATTGAAACATTCAAAACTAAAAATACAAAATCAAAACACAATGTTGCAATCCAAATTGCAAAAGAAAATTAAAAGTACAACTTTAAAACACAATGTTACATTACAAATTCCAAAACAAAATAAAAATTACAAGTGAAGAATTAAAAATGCAGGAATAAAAATTTTTAAAGTACACAATGTTGCAATCGAAAATACAGAAAGAAAATAAAAATACAAACATAAAACATATACGAAACATTATGTAGTAGTATAGCACGTCATTATTTTAATAACATGAGTTTGCACCAGCTTTGGTGAGATTTGCGGACAAAGTTGGTGAGATCTACGTGCTATACTACTACATAATGTTTCGTATATGTTTTATGTTTGTATTTTTATTTTCTTTCTGTATTTTCGATTGCAACATTGTGTACTTTAAAAATTTTTATTCCTGCATTTTTAATTCTTCACTTGTAATTTTTATTTTGTTTTGGAATTTGTAATGTAACATTGTGTTTTAAAGTTGTACTTTTAATTTTCTTTTGCAATTTGGATGCAACATTGTGTTTTGATTTTGTATTTTTAGTTTTGAATGTTTCAATTTTTAAACTTGTACTTTTAATTTTTTCTTTTGCAATTTGGATTGCAACATTGTATTTTAAACTTTTGCTCTTGTATTTTTGATTGCAACACTGTTTTAAGTTTTGCTTTTATATTTTTATTTTCCGTTTTGTATGTTAGATTGCAACATTGTTTTTTTTTAAATTTTGTTTCTGCACTTTTTATTTTCGGTTTGTACATTTTGTTTGTAAGTTGTATTTTTAATTTTCTTTTGCAATTTAGATTGCAACATTGTGTTTTAAGTTTTGTTTCTACACTTTACTTTGAAAACTTGTACTTTTACTGATAGTTTCTGTATTCAATTGCAACACTGACTTAAATTTTACTTCTCCATTTAACAATCAAAGAGCTTCATGTAATAAATTTTAAGTTTAATCATCTTGTGTCATGCTAAAATAACTTTCTTATATTTATGTTTTGTTAATTTTAATATTTTCGGAATGTAATTCCTCTGAGCTGCTAATGAAGCGAACGAATAAAATATTTGTAACTATGTTACTTTGTGTTTCTATTGGAATTAATTCTAAGTTTTACTTCATTTTTTTAATATTTTCAAATTATCTTTCATATGCTGACACGTAGTGTTCGGTTAATTTATTATGAAAGGTTAAATAAATAAGGAGATTGCACAGGATTTTTTTATATTTTCACAATCAAATTTAACAACGAAGTTCATGCAGAACTGAATAATTGTATAACAAAAACAATAAACTAGTTTAAACCGGTTTAAACCAGTTTAAACATTTGTAGCAATGTACACAAAACAAATTTTTAGCACTACTAACAAAGGAATTTTTTTTAGGCCAATAACACAGTGGAAAAGCATACAAAACAAGTAGCTATAATTATTTGAAGTGTTGCAAACTTTAATAGTGCATTTACAAATTACATCATATTGTGTAATATTACTGTTACTAATTTAAAATATGTTAAAGCACCTGCGTACGAGATTAGAAAACGAAATGCTTTTGGGTACAAGACTACAAAACGAAATGCATTTGGGTACGAGATTAAATTTTAAAGTATAAATCCCGCGCAGCAAGCCGCGCCGCGCACTATAGAATTACTACTCTTAAAGTAAAGCCAATCATTGGTATACTCTTTGTTCTTAAATCATTTATTTTAAATACCAATTTTGTTACAAAGTTACATCTAATAATAAACTTTGAAATATATCTTAAAGTTACAAGACTTTTGCAATTTACATTTACTAAACGTGTACAGGAATTGTTCATACATTCTTATGTCCATCTTCGGTTAAGTTCGGCAATTTTCGGAACCATTCGTGTGGTACATTAACCAACATGTACATGAATTGTGGATAAAATCTCATGTTTATCTTCGGTTAGGTTCGGCATTGTTCGGAAAACTTCGGGAAAGTTCGGGAACCTTCGGCAATCTTCGGAAATCTTCGTGTGGAGTTCTTGGAATTTCCATTTATTAGTGTTGATAATAAGCAATCAATAAAAAGTAAACACACTTCCTGTTTGTACTTTGAGTGCTGTAATTAGTCTAAATCAATTTTATTACGGCGCTTTGTAAATTACAATTATCGGAAAGTGCTAAAGGATTAACCGATAAACTTAAAAATATATCTTCGGTGAACTAAAAATATAGTTAGTGAGTGACAAGTGGTAGTGCATCGATACTAAACTGAAAAAAGTTACGGGAAGTTTTATCATTGTAGTTAACGGGAAGTGTTAGTGCAATTCCCGACAAGCTTTCAAGTGTGCTGCCGGTAAACTTACAACTAAATTTGTTGTGAACTGAAACAAGTTCAGGAAAGTTTTATTATTATACTTACTGGTAAGTGTAAAATTTTTAAAAAGTGTATCTTTGGTCAACACATTGTGAATCATATCATAAAAGTCTACTTACGAAACCTTATCATTTAAAAACTGTGAAAAGAAATATCAAAGTTCTGTGTACATTATTGTGTAAAATATTTACTGTATAAGACAAAAAATTCATATTGCAATTACATATTTAGTGTGTCAATCACACAATGGAAGGACAATCTGTCATCTGTACCATGTTGTCGGCACAAGAAGCACGTGGATATGAAAATCCAAACGAAGTTTTATTTACATGGGAAGTGATAACACAATGTCATGCTACGGGTGCAAGGGTAAGCAATGAAGCTTATTCCAAGTTATTGCAGGCATTGTTTATGCATTTTGGTTGTGATTCTCATGTTGTTTTGAAAAAATGTAAGTCTGCAAAAGATATTATTCATTTATATCATGTAGGCTTCTTTCGTCAAGATAATATAAAGAATTTAGCTCGTGAGAAGTTTATGGAACTTGTGTCTGAAGGAAAAGCTAATAGTTTAACTACAAATGATTTTAGCGTTTTCATGGAAAATTTTATAAACTTTCCAAGTCCTAATACTAATAATGTATCACAACCTACCATGTATGGGAGTGGTAAAACAAATGAATATTTTCGTATTGTTAATAATAGAACCAAACATTATACTTATTTTGGACTTACGGGAAAGGAAGTTACAATTGAACGTATGCACACTAGTGGAATAGATGATCCTGAAAAATATATTCAGTTGTTATTTGAATTTGTAAAGGATCATGTTTTAAATGATGCTGATGATGATATGTATGTTGGTATAACAATAGAAAGTTCTGCTTCCACAATTAATAAACCAATATACATTTCGTGGCGTCAAAAGTCAAATTTAAGCTCCGACATTTTATTTCGTAAAATTGAAAATGTTTTAAATAGTAATGAAAATTATTTATTAGGTGATAAAGTAAATTTCAAAATTCATATTGTTGATTCACGTAAAGGTAGGGGACGAACTATGGGTTCATCAAAATATGTTGATCTTGTAACACATATGCATCAATGTACTATTCCTGTACAAAAGAATGTGTATTGTCTTCCCAAGAGTATTATTCTTGGAATGGGTAGGGCTGATCATCGTTATAATTACGTATATGAATTAAAAAATCATTCTGAACGATTGATGAAACAAGCAAAGGATTTGTGTGTCAGTGCTAAAGTTGACATTGAAATCCATGATGGATGTACTATTGATGATGTAAAAAAGTTTCAAAATAAGTTAGCACCTCATTATCAAATTGTTGTTTACGAAAAAAATCGTTTAACTCGAAACTACAATGTAATTTATCCTGGAATATATGCATCAAAGAAAATTTTAATTTTGTATACGGAGGGACACTATGAATTAATTACTAGTATTACAACACTATTAAACAAGAAAAATTATTGTCAGTATTGTTTGGAAGGTTATCATCGTACAGAAAATCATAAGTGTAACTTCAAATGCCCAATGTGTGAAAAGTATCACAATGTTTGTAATAATGATAATAATATTAAACGCGAATGCGTTAATTGTCATAGACTGTTTTCTTCAGAAGAATGTTTTGCTAATCATAAAACAATAAATGTTTCCGGAAAGAGTTTATGCGAAACAAAGAAAATTTGTGTCCATTGTGGTACTATGATTGACATGCGTTCACGCAAGTCTGAACATGAATGTGGTGAACGTTATTGTAAAACATGTTACTCATATGTAAGCGATGATCATATTTGTTTTGTTCAAACGGCTATGATGCAACATATAGATACCTTTTTGTACATTATATTTGATGTAGAAACAATGTTGCTTCCTAAAAATGAACAAGGAGAACAAGAACATCATGTAAATTTTGTAAATTGTATTCATGCTTGTTACAAGTGTAAGGACATGAAGCTTGATGATACATGCTTTGTATGCGGCGATAAAAATGGATTCCGTTCGTTTGATTTTCACAACATTGAAGAATTTGTTAATCATGTATTAATAACTCGACCAATGTTTAAAAAAATCATTGTGCTTTCCCATAATGGCAGTAATTATGATATGCAATTCTGTGCTAAAACTTTGATCATAAACCATCATTTTACACCTGAAGTAATAATGTCAGGGCAAAAAATTATTGAAATGCGTTTAGGACAAAAGATTTACTTTCGTGACACATATTTGTATATGGGAGTTAAATTATCTAAATTACCTAAGACGTTAGGGCTTTCTGCAAATTTACGAAAGGGAGATTTTCCGTACTTGTTTAATACATTAGAAAACCAAAATTATATAGGCCAAATTCCTGATCTAAAATATTTTGATGCTGATTCAAGGAGCACTGAAGATCGAGAGCAACTTATCATATGGCACAAAGAACGTGTTGCAAGTAATGAGGAGTATAATCTCCAAAAGGAAATGATTGAATATTGTCGGAATGATGTTAAAATTTTAGCAGAGGCTGTCATTAAATTTTCAAACTTAATTGAAGACAAAACAAATGGTATCCAATGTTTTATCGCTGCACCAACTATTGCTAGTTTGGCAATACTAACATATCGTACCTTATATTTACCCAAAGAAATTATTCCAATTATTCCACCTTATGGGTTTGACCATCGTGATCGTCAAAGTCTGAAGGCAATGTATTGGTTACGATACTTAGAACGTACTACTGGTAATAAAATTCTTCATTCTGGAAATGGTTTGGAAAAACGATTTGGAAGGTATAAGGTTGATGGATTTGAAACTAAAACAAATACAGTTTACGAATTTCATGGATGTTACTATCACGGATGTTTAAACTGTTATCCTACACTACGACACGTATCCCTAGATTCATCCTCTAAGCAAGGTACATCAGTACAAGATCGGTATGAAAACACCGTCACAAAAATAGCATTTCTTAAAAAATTAAATCTTAATGTCATTGAAATGTGGGAATGTGAATGGGACCACATGGTAAAAAACGATAAGAAATTACAACAGTTTATTCAAACACAGTGTCATGATCTTGTTGATCATCTGGTACCTAAAGATAGTTTTCATGGTGGGCGTACAGAATGTTTTAATGCCTTGTACGAATGTACCAGCGAAGAGTTTGTGGCATATTATGATATTACCAGTCTTTATCCGTGGGTAATGGCACGTAAGCCATTGCCTATAGGAAAACCTATAATATACAAGGGGCCTGACTTTCCACAAGTGCAAAGTATTCATGGATTAGTGAAATGTAGTATCTTGCCTCCCAAAGACTTATATTTTCCAATTTTACCATATACATGTAATGATCGCCTTTTGTTTGGGTTATGTCGTACGTGTATGGAACAAAGTGACAACATTTGCATCCATAATGATGCCGCGCGTGTCCTTACTGGTACATACTGTACTCCTGAACTTCATGTGGCTTTAGATCTCGGATACAAAATTCTACAAATTATTGAAATTTGGGAATTCAAATTATCTGGATCAGAAAATAATCTGTTTAAAGATTATGTCAATTCCTTCTTAAAAATGAAGCAGGAGTCTTCAGGATTTCCTAGCTGGTGCAAAACTAAACAAGATCAAGAAAAATATATTACAGACTATTATGAACATGAATGCATTCAGTTAACGGAAAATAACATTCAATCAAATCCTGGTCTAAGATATATTTCCAAAATATTTCTCAATTCCTTGTATGGGAAATGGGGACAAAGAACAGATTTATCTCAATCTGTAATTGTAGATACTCCAGAAAAATTTTTAAGTTATCTATGGGCACCCCAATATGAGGTACAAACTGTATTGCCTATTGGAGAGCGCCATCTCATTGTATCATATAAAAACATTGAAAACAAAAACAAGCCATGGAAATTTTCCAATGTTGTCCTTGCAGCCTTTATCACCTCTTGGGCACGTCTAAAACTTTATGAATTATTGACAGCTATTGATCCTGAGCGTGTATTGTACTGCGACACTGATAGTATTATGTTTGTGCAACCACGTAATGAAAAGCCTCCACTTTCTTTGGGTTCCTATTTAGGTCAGTTAACTAATGAAGTTCCTGATGGCTGGGAAATTGATGCATTTATAGGCTTAGGGCCAAAAAATTATGCCTATAGAATGAAAGAAGTTCAAACAGGGAAGGTAGATTATGTATTTAAAATTAGAGGAATTACTTTAAATCATCGTACACGACAAGAAATTAACTTTGATCATTTTTATCAAGTAGTTCGGGATAAAGCTGACAAAAAACAGTTACACAATCCAGGAAGAATTGTTCGTAAGCCTGGGTTTGTCATCGTATCCAAGTCTGAAACTAAAACACATCAAAAAGTTCAAAATAAAAGACGACGATTAAATCATAACAGTATTACTGACTATAGAACATTGCCATATGGTTATCAAAGTATTAAGTGCGTGAAATGAATGGTATTCTGTATATATGTAAATAGTAAACTGTCTAAAGGTATCATGATGTCATAATATCATCAAATATGTTCATAAGTTTTCCTATCTGTTGGTACTTGTACGTATATATCATGTAAATATCTTATTTAAATATATCTTATTTAAATATATCTATATATGTATATCAATATGCCAATATTGCAAAATATAATATTGTAGAGTATATAAATACAATAAAGCGTTACAATTTATAATAATATGTTTTATTTCTGCAACAAATATTCATATCATACGAAGTATCTGTATTCTATATAAGATAAAGGAAGAATACCTATGCTTCATATAAGATTATTTATCATATTTTATGCTCCTACAATAAATGACTCTAAGTTGAAAACCATATTGTTGTCATAATGTCTTCTATAAGGTGAACAAGCATCTTAGAAGTAAGTAAAGGTATCAATATAAGACATTAGAATACTATACTGAAAAGATATCTATATGTAAATGGGTTATAACATAGTGATATCCTTTGTGCTTCAAATATCCGTACAACATCTGTGGTATGCTCACATTTTGAGGTAACATGATGTGTTCAGCCTCACAGTTTGAGTAACAAACAATCCAATGAATATTACGAGAGGTTAAATACGTAAAATCACAATATATACATTCTAACATGGTATTCAAGGTAATCTATATACATAAGGAATCAATTCATGTGTTTGCATTCACATAGCGTATCACCACAACAACATATACAGCTCTACAATATATATAACCCTACAATAGAAACACTTCAGGTGTTTGCATCCCCCATAGTATAGCCCCTAAAGCTACGCAACCAACAACACATGCTTAAAACACTTACATGCAAACGAAAGATAATATGTCTACAATATGATACATATATTCCTGTCCGATATCAAAAACCAATATACATACATACATACATAAACCCACTTACAAACTATTCATATATTCATGCAATTTCTTATTCGTCTAAGCTTCGTACCCCATTAGACCCATACAGTATCCAAAACATGATATTCTATGCTAAAATCCTATATCAGCAACACATACATCTACCCACTTACAAACTAATCATATATACATGCAATTTCTTATTCGTCTAAGCTTCGTACCCCATTAGACCCATACAGTATCCAAAACATGATATTCTATGCTAAAATCCTATATCAGCAACACATACATCTACCCACTTACAAACTAATCATATATACATGCAATTTCTTATTCGTCTAAGCTTCGTACCCCATTAAACCCATACAGTATCCAAAACATGATATTCTATGCTAAAATCCTATATCAGCAACACATACATCTACCCACTTACAAACTAATCATATATACATGCAATTTCTTATTCGTCTAAGCTTCGTACCCCATTAGACCCATACAGTATCCAAAACATGATATTCTATGCTAAAATCCTATATCAGCTACAGAAAATACAATATCATTACATAAAATATTTTCTTATAGAGTTGCAGCATTTCCTTTCCACATTATCTCATACATTTATGACGCATGCATGTATCCAAAAGATATTCTATGCTAAAATCCTATATCAGCTACTGAAAATACAATATCATTACATAAAATATGTTTCTTAGAGTTGCACGCATTTCTTCCAACATTATCTCATACATTTAGACAATACGCAGTGCTGTATATTACATATATTCGCAAAATGCCTCTAAATATACGAAAAACAGTAAAATCCATTCTTTGTAATCCTTTTCTTTAGCATCTCATTAATATTCATTATCATCTCATTAATATTCATAAATAATTAATTCATTACTCTAGTTTTTAAAAGGATAATATCATTTATGCAAAAATACCTACAGAAATCTTCCTTCAAAACTTCTCCCAAAAAGCACAATAGTGAAAGTTGTCTTGCGTACACAATTCATTCAATCTTTTTCCTCTTTGCAACTCAGGTACAAAGGACCGCCCTTTCTCTCCCCTCTACGTATGTGTCAAGGTCTTAACAAAATGCGTAACAAGTCAAACGCCGGTTTAAAGTGATCCTTTGCTCACAAAACAAAAACACACTTCACCCCTCCATCTTATATGCGGTTTCCTCAATATGGGGCAATACATTAACTTTTAAAAAGTGACACGTACCTATCTCATTCTTAAATTCTCTGTCGTTAGAATATTGATTCTTATTTCTTTCTTTTTCACATATTTTTGAGTTTCCATGCAGTAGAAATCACAGGCCCCCCATTAAGCAATGTCCAGAGAAAAGCATAGTTCGCTCCCTCCACCTCCAAAAACCCCGGAACACACACATACAAGCAGGTGTGTATGTTACGTTCGTTATTCCGTCAAAGCGCTCCCTCCCTCCTGCGGCTTACATCTTAGACAGTCAATATATTTTAACAATTGTTCTTTATCCAGAGTTTCTCATGTTTCTAAAAGTCATTTCACATGTTTTTTCTCACCTCCTACGGTTAGACTATTTTCAAACATCCATATGTTACATTAAACTGACACTTTCTTACTTCCTTAATTGACAGCTACATAAGACCATCTGGTATACATTTAATTCGTTGCTATTCACTAAACAAAGGCTGATTGTCGGCAATTCAATAAATAAAGACCTCACACGAAGGTTACATTTAGCAATACGACTACTGCCTCCCCCCTCTTCCTGTGCTCTTCCCCCACTGGTTACCTCATCTTACGACATGCCATTATTTCATTATAGGTGAATTCTTTCTTTAGAATTAGTTTCTTGAATAGCAAGACCAACTGCGTTCAAGATTAACAAAAAAAGACTTGTGTAGACATGCTTTGAAGCTTCTTCAGTTATTTCTGGGCACTTGAGGGATGAATAAACAAGGAAGAAACACATTTCTTAAAGGCTTGGGGAAAAACGGTAAGTAATCAACATAAATTGTATAAATTAATATAAAATTGTATTAAAATATATGATAAAACATTCAAGAGGAAATTTGCATCCATTTTCGTGAGATTTTGGGAACATGGGTAAATTTTTTGGTACAAAATGGCGGATTTTAACCTCATTTTCGTGAGATTTTGGGAACATGGATAAATTTTGGTAGAAAATGGCGGATTTTAGGGCGTTTTTCGTGAGATTTTGGGAACATGGGTAAATTTTGGTACAAAATGGCGGATTTTAGGGCGTTTTTCGTGAGATTTTCGGAACAAGTTCGTGAGAAGTACGTGCTATACTACTCTACTACTACTACTGTTACTACTAATACTAATATGTATATCAAGAACAGAACCCAATCAACCCCTGCGGGGCTTCTAACCTGTTCCTACTACTACTACTACTACTATTGCTACAAACTACCACTACTACTACTACTATTGCTACAAACTACCACTACTACTACTACTATTGCTACTACTACTACTGCTACTATTGCTACTAACTACTACTACTGCTGCTACTACTACTACTACTACTACTTATACTAAAGCTTCCTTACTGCAAGATTTACATCTTAAATCTTTATAAAATGCGATTCCGATTCATTACGAACTAGTATGAATCGTTAGAATCACTATGATTCGTTAAAAATCACTGGGGGGAGCGGGCTATACTCAATCCGGGATCCAAATCACGACACAAGCTCGACTACAGCTCAGTTGGTAGGTCATAGATTATCAGCACTCAAAGTAGTCTGTTCCTTGCTACATCAAGAAGGCGGATATGGTCACTGTCTTGTGCTTGCTACTTCATAAACTTTCGTTAACCCAGCAACTTTTGGAATAAATTTGCTGACTACGGCATCATAAACTACACTGTAACCAGTACTGTAATGCTAGAATTTTTATGGATATACGGTGAACAAATTTCAAGAATATAGTTATTTACTTAATTTTATATAAATTATTTAATTGTTAGTTTAAATTAGTTTTGTTAAGATCATCATTTTGTGTTATGTAACAATAAAAAGCATCTATATAGGAATTTTCAAATAAGTATACTTGAAGGGGATTTGCTGCTGCCAGGAGCCAATCAGAAGAAAGATGTGTCAGCTGTTGTATGTATGTAAGATTATACAGTTATCCTGTATCTCATAGTGTCTGATTAATACAAAGAGTTAGTTGGTGAAACTATAACACATATTTAATTTTTAATGAAAATATGTAGTATTGCTCAGCAAATAATTAGTGTGTATTTAAGAATATACGGTATATCTCCCATATATTCTTCATAAATTTACTAACTTCCTTCATAAATTTATGGCGATTATAGACTATTTCAATAAAGATATTAGGTGAGTATATGCTCCATACTCTCGTAAATGCTCTGTTACATGCGTATTACCAAGCCACAACCAAAGGTCACCAACTACGCTGTGATTTTTAACGTATTAAACATAAAAGAAACTGCGTTTTAGATTTTTTAAGGTTTCATACAATTCATTAAGTGCTATTGAAAGAATGGATTTTTCAAGTATCAGTGGTAATGAAGCCGTTCACAAATACTGTAATTGACATTGATTATCTTCACTGCCAGTTGAATGACAATATTTTTGTTTGTCATATGTTTAGGCATCTTTTAATGACTAAATTGAAACGGAATGTTTCGATCCTTTACATTTGTTTGTTTGTGTCAAAATGAATCTGTTCCGATACTCAATTTTCATGTAATTGTATTATATTTCTTCTTAAATTTTATATTTCTGTCTATGGTTGATTGATAGTATTTTTTTTTTTATCCATTACCACTCTTGCAGCCGTGTCGCGCGACAAAACTTTGCGCAACTTCAAACTTAATGAGAGTACATTGCTCTTTCTATATTTGTCTCTGCTGCGGATTTGCAGCCGCGTTTTGAAAAAAACAAATACCTGAGTTGTGATTTAGAATCATACGCCTCAAAATCATGTAAACATAGTTTAACTACATGACAGACCTGTAGCCAGCCCAAAAATGTAGGGGGGCCCGGTTGAAGTTAGGGGGGCCCGATGCAACCATATTATAGTTCATCACCATATTAAAGTTCATTTGCCAGTCTAGCGTGAAAATTTTAGGGGGCCAGCCAAAATTTAGGGGGGACGGCCCCACCTAGACTCCCTGGATACGGGCCTGCTACATGAGAAGCAATTATCTCTTTATACAGTGTCAGTTGCTACATTGTTGCCAACTTTTAGTTAATTTGGCTCAGAATACAAAACAGCAGACGCTATTTAGCGTTTTTACTAGCATTATGAACTCCAGGGTATTATTACTAACTAAACTCACGTACTAACCAAACTAATAAGCACAAAGGAAGTGCAATTTTGTGGGGTTATAGACGATCTGAACAGGGCTGTCCATACTACTTGGGAGAGTGAGGAGAGTTAACATTCAAGTGTAGGAGGTTAACATTCAATGGGATCAGACGAGAAGATTAACACAAAGAGTTTCTTGAGAGTTTGCTGAATGCTAACCTACGAAATAGACAAATAAGAATGAACACATATTCCTAAGATTTTATACTTAGGCCTATATGTCAGGGAAGTCAGAGTATGTCAATTGTCCCATGAGTTTGATACACTAGAGAAGAGTCTTGCATCACCCTCCCCCAAGCAACACATGAAATTATGCTAGTCTTCAAATTTACACTTAAGAATGTACCTTCCGTTTAATTTGTTGTCTATCGGTTCGTAAATGCATTATCTTTGCAAAATATTTTAGATAAACAGAAACTAATATTTAGAAATTAATGCTATTTCTCATTAACCATATACCGTGTACTGATAACATCGTAAGCGAGGAGCTTAATATGAGAGTATATTTAAGTATGTTTCACCTGAATAAATGGCATGGTTTTCGTATACTATTAGTCTAAGCCTTACAAATTAATTGAATTTATTCTACTTTCCCGGAAGCTACAGGCATGAGCTTTTACACTTACAGTGAAAGTCATAAGTATTCGTACACCGACTGCAAGCTATGATTAAATGCCCGTATCTCCGACTTTGTTGGAGATAGAGCATTGAAACAAATGCCACTGCATTATCCATTAAGTTATTTATTATTTACAAAACAAACATTCTGTGAACGTGAAAACATAGACACATAATGGCAAAAGAAACAAAAATGACCATGATTTTGATGTGTCAAAAGTATTCGTACACTTACGAAACGTCCAGAAAAGAAATTATTGCGCATGATTCAATACTTGGTTGGGTTCCCTTTGGCCCTAATTACAGCTAGAAGGCGTTTCGGCATCGAGTGCACCAAACGTCGCGTATCTTCGACTGTTATAGAAGCCCATTCCTCTTCGAGTGCAGTTTGCAAAGAACGTTTACTCGTAATGCTGCGCTTGCGAAGTTTCTTTTCGAGTAAGTGCCATAAATGCTCAATCGGAATGAGGTCAGGCGATTGAGGAGGAGTGGACAGTTGCTTTGGCACATTGTACAGTAACCAGAGCTTTGTATTGTGTGCCGTATGTTTGGGATCATTGTCCTGTTGAAATATAAAGTTATCTTGCAGGCCCATTTGATCAGCACTTAGACGTAGATTTTTCTTCAACATGTCAATGTGCATATGCTGATCCATAGTACTGTCGATAATTGTCAGCTTTCCCACTCCCGAAGCACTCATACACCCCCAAACTAGCACTCCCTCACCTCCATGCTTGACGGTTGGCCGCAGATTTTTCGGGTCCATCTCTTTATTTGGCTTCCGCCACACCATTTGTCTACCGTCGGAACCAAAAACATTAAATTTACTCTCGCCTGAGAATATCACTTTGTCCCAGAAAGCCACATCTTTGTTCACGTAAGCTTTTGCAAACTGGAGCCGCTTCTTCCTTTTCACTTCGGAAACAAAAAAATTCTTTCGAGCAACACGCCCATTATACCCTTGTTTGCTGAAAGCACGACGCACAGTGCCTTCTGAAACTGACATACCTGATTTGGCTACTTTTGCCACAATCTGCGGAGCACTGATTCTTGGGTTCTTCTTAATTTCATTCAGTAGTATCCGCTCACATCGTCCAGTGATCTTCCGTGGACGTCCACTGAATCCACCAGAGGACGTGAACAACAGCTCGAACAGCTGGACGATTTTGCCTTTAATTTCAGTGTACGAATACTTTTGACACATCAAAACCATGTTCATTTTGGTTTCTTTTACCATTATATGTCTATGTTTTCGTATTCACGAAACGTTTGTTTTGTACATAATAAAAAACATTAATGGAAAATGCAATGCATTTTGTTTCAATGCTCTATCTCCAACAAAGTCGGAGCTACAAGCATTTAATCATAGTTTGCAGTCGGTGTACGAATACTTATGACTATCACTGTATACATATCGGTTTGTATAACTCAATAAGATCTATAGATTTCTTATTTAGAATTTTCTTCATTGTTGAAACAGTTATATTGTTAAAGGTTTGGATAGCTCTTTCAACAAACCAGCCATTCTAACAATGAAGAAAATTCTAAATAAAAAATCGGCACGGTTTGTTGCCTTCGATAGGTTATGAAATTCCTTCTCTAAAAATTTGAAATCTCTAGGTTGAAATTTGTAAGAGAAATCGTGAATTTTCGTGAAAGGTAAAAAATACATGAGAGAGATACGAAGACTGTAGTGACATCTATCAGCAAAACTTGTCCCTTTAAACTAACCTTAAAGTGTTTTCTTTCAGCTGATACAAGGAATCATCTCACCGAAATTCTTCTAGATATTGTAGAGGGCAGGGATGCAAATAACCACTCGCTGCGGGCGAGTATTTAATATCATACCGAAGATAAGTAAATGATTTCTGTTGTGGAATGTGGGCTAG
This sequence comes from Thermobia domestica, assembly GCF_964235325.1. Taxonomy (NCBI): domain Eukaryota; kingdom Metazoa; phylum Arthropoda; class Insecta; order Zygentoma; family Lepismatidae; genus Thermobia; species Thermobia domestica. The sequence continues at coordinate 117,591,439 of NC_137456.1, read as the reverse complement.
TAAAATTTTGTTGCTTATTTGCATTCCTGGTATAGGGGAAAATCTTAATACACTGAAAAATACTTTGCACGGCAGAATGTTTATGGAAAATATTTGAATCCTTTCTCTCTCAGAATACTCATTTCAATTAAACTTTAATGATTAAGTCCCATAAGGTATTATATTTCTGTTATATATATTTTAACCTCCATTACACCTTTGATCAGTGACTTGATAAAAATCCAGCTTCAGATAGGTACTAACTATATTCCGTGATGAGATCACAAACGACAGAAAACGTCGATTCCAGTGTGTTAAAAAATATATATAGAAAACGCTTTCACTTCACTCCCATTCTCTTAAAAACGAAATATCGAAAACGCAGAGACTCATGTTCTCTCATTATTAATGAGGAATTTGTATTGCGACTTTCATGTTCCTAGTTTAAGGAGGCAAACTATTAAATTGATACAGAAGCTAACCATTTTTATTTTGCCCGTTATTCGTAAGTGGAAAGAGATAATGAAATGTAACTTACCACAATAATAGATAATGTTAATCTACACCCGAAAATACGAATCGGAAGAATTGTCAATGTTGCCATCCGTATATTACATGAAATGAAATGAAATGAAATCTTTGAGTTTTACGTCCCGTGATAAGAAAATGAAATGAAATCTTTAAGTTTTACGTCCCACAGTTATGCCGGTTAGGCTAAAGGAGACGGTGATGATGAGAGATGAGTGAAATGGTGGAATGAAGAAACTGGGAGGAAACGGGAGAACCCCGAGAAAACCAACGAGCACGGTGTTTGTCCACCACAAAGTCCACACGGCGCGAGCTGGGATCGAACCAGGGACCCCAAGCATCGGAGGTGAACGCTCTATCACTGAGCCACCGCGCCCCCATCCCGTGATAAGAATATGAATTATTATTAAAATTATATTTTCTGTTTATTACAAAATAAATACAAATATTAATTAAAAAGTACTTAACAAGGAGCCAAGACAACATGATAAGTCATCAATTACCGTTGAGTTCATTTTTGTAGTCGTTGCCTTAACTTAGATTTTTGGGTAATTCATATTCTGGTCACACTGAAATTTCTATGGATGGCAACACTGAAAATTCTTCTTATTAGTATTTTCGGGTGTTGAATAACATTATATATTATTGTGGTAAGTTACATTTCATTATCTCTTTTCACTTACGAAAAACGGGCAAAAGAAAAATGGTTAGGTTTTCTATCATTGTTACTAGTCTGCCGCCTAAAGGGAATCATGGAATAGACTACTAAATTTTCCGCCTCCCCTTTTGGATAAACAATTTAATCAAACTGACACGATAAAAATCTAGTTCAATGTGAGTGATGACTACATTCTAAAACTCATTTCAGCCATTTTCCAGAGAGTCGATCATACACAAGACTAAAATTAAATTAAATCATTTATTTAAAAAGTACTTAACAAGGAGCCAAGACAACATGATAAGTCATCAATTACCGTTGAGTTCATTTTTGTAGTCGTTGCCTTAACTTAGATTTTTGGGTAATTCATATTCTGGTCACACTGAAATTTCTATGGATGGCAACACTGAAAATTCTTCCGATTAGTATTTTCGGGTGTTGAATAACATTATATATTATTGTGGTAAGTTACATTTCATTATCGACTTTCAGTTTAACTTCTGGTGATCAAACTCTTAGGCTAAAGGAAACCGATTATGAATGAAAGTGAATGATTATGAAAGTTTCATTGTTGTAATTTTGCACTGGGAATGAAATCCGAGTCTGTCCCATATAGGTTGTAGGTAGAGCGTTAATAAAAGGAGCTTCCGGAATCGACTCCCACTACTGGCTTTTATTATAAAAACTATAAACAGTATTTTACAAAAATACTATACAGATAATTTCTCTAAGTTTACAGGGTTAGCTATAGGTAGTCTTTGACCGAGAAGTCGCAGACAAAATCTCTACAGAGCCCCAAAGCAGGTTAAGCAGAGTGGCGTTAGGGACCCAAATCTCCGAAGCAAGCAGTGGGTTGGTTAGGTGGCCACAGAGGCCCGAAACAGGCTAAGCGGCTGTGGTTGGGATTCCGACAAAGCCCCAAAGCAGGCTAAGCCAGGAGATAGGAAAAGCCAAGAGTCCCGAAGCAGACTACAGGCCTGGGGTTTGTTTACTAATAATGTCCCGATGCAAGCAATAGGAGGGGCACCAGAAAACAGGTTCAAATTCGCCATCATCCATCCAATTTATAGAGGTCCTCAGACGGTGGTGGCGCTGCTGCTCCGTCGTCGTCTAGTCCGATTTAAAAAAAAATCCGGGGCTGAGCAATCTCGGCCCCCTTACACTTCCCCTTATAACCTTTTACGTACTTACCACTTTGGACGGAGGTATCTAAAATGAACACTAAGCCTTATTTTGAACTCCTTATTAGACCATCAATGCGTTTAATTTACATGGTAAACAGTATTGCTATATCTCCAAATAAGTGAATAATAAGAACTCTGAACTTAGCCTATGTTCACTGCTCGCTGAAAACAAAACAAAACAACAACAAAAAACCCTCATTAATTTACTATTTATGATTTTGTTTAGACCCTATAGTTGTTGGTTCTAAGATTTTTGAAGGCTTTCAAAACTAAAATGAATAATAAAATATATATATATATATATATATATATATATATATATATATATATATATATATATATATATATATTTAATACAACGGTATCAAAATACAGAAAAAAGTAACTTATCTATTTGTAATAGAAAACGTTCTCCCCCAATGCTCAATCAAATGCTCAAAACAAACTAATTTGTGAAGGAAATACAAAAAGAACGTATTAAATAGTTAATAAAAGTTGAGAAACCATCCAACCTACCCTGTACTATGAATATCTTTGCACAAATTGTTGCTAAAAATAATTATATAGAAGTAAGCTATGCAGTTAGTCTTCCTTAATTAGAGACATAAGGCATTAGGCATAATTTAGTTATTTCAATGAAATATTGCTCAAATTAACTATAGTGTGATTAATAATGTGATATTAATAGTAATTGTCTGTAGGAGAAATTTATTATATGTGTTAATACTAGACAACTGTTTCAGTTACAATGTATCCTTTTCTACGTATAGTTACAACAAAATTCCCTTTCTGGCCTTTTTTAGGGCGAATTCATCAATGATAGCTTCCAGTTTGGTAACTTGCTTGACAAGTTCTGTCTCCACTGCCAACAAGAATAAGCTTGATAATCTGTCTTGACATACGGTACTTTAGAGCGTAAAACATTTTTTTCTCTATTTAACACAGAGAAGGAGCGCTCTGCACTAGCAACGGTAGCAGGGATTGTGGGGAATATACGAAGGGCCACTGGAAATAAAGTTTCTAGATTCAAAGTTTTGATGTTATGTAGGAGATCCCATGGTGAAAGCGTTTTCTCACCAAAATTGGCCGAATATATCAATTTCAGGCTATGCAGTTCATCAGAAAGATCATCTCCTAAATCTCTGGGCATCGCTGGACTAGTGCAGCTGCTTGATCTTGGATCTGGTCACCTGTCATTTCTTTGCAAGACCACAGTACACAAAAATTGTTACACAAAGAGCGCACTCATTGGAAGCGAACTGAGCAAGAATATACAACATTTAGTAATTCTTTATCCTCGGCCGCCGGGACCCCTTTGGGGCCCTGGGCCCCAGGGCTATTGGCACTCCTTACCTCTCTTCTCGCCGGCCCTGTGTAGACCTCATGATCAGTGGACATGTAGTGAGTAGCTTCTTTCTTTGATGTCAGTAGTTTATATCTCACTTTAAACTGTAGATTTCGTTCCTTTATAGATTCGCCTGCTGACAAAAGGACGTAAATGGATACCATCAAGATATGTATGGATATATACATGTATGTGGAAACTAGCATATTATATAGTTATAACTATATATAAATATAATTGTAAATTAGACAATAAGCATTAAATTCACTTACCATTTTCTAATATAGGAACATCACTTTTCTTATAGTTTGCTGGTAATGATATGTTAATATGAGAAGCCTCATCTTCACGGCTGATTCTTGTAAACAAAATTAAACTGAAATTTAAGACGAAAACAAGTTTACTTAGGTGATTGAAGTATTGTCTGTTTTAGTTATTATTAACAATTTTAAAATACATTTTAACATTATTTTGAAGACTTTCTTATTATACATTTTTCTACCGTTAAATGGAAATATTTTTTGATGATGCAGCAAACTTTCTAGACTACAGAAGTATAGGGTTATTGAAGAAGCGCACCGGTTTTGTTACATCAAATTATGAACTTTATTTTTTCAAACCATAGTGACAAAATTCATAAACATGTTCATCACAAATTCCAATTTCAAGAATGGTGAATGATGTTATCATATGACCCTCTCTACAGCGCTGGCATGCAATAACTCTGTTCGTGAAATTCGCTATGATTGCCTGACAAGTTTGCACTTGGATTTCGCCGACGACTAGTCGACCACTACGTCGACGCCCAGGACTTTTAATGTTCACTGTTGAACCGTTTCAATGAACTTTTTCATAAGTTTGCGAACAGTTGTTGATTCATGCGATGCCCTGGAACTGCGCGCAGTCGCCTGACAGCTGCTGCATAAATTCTCCGTTATAATAAAAAAAAGTTTTCACAATTAGCACACGTTGCTCTATAGTAAACTGCCCCATGGCAAAACAGATTGAAAAAAATGCGAGAAATTCAGACTAAGGCGAAAATTAGAATGTTTATGGTTAGAGCAACAATACAATACAATGTCGGCAACTGAGAAACAGGAATTTAGCAGACGATGCAAAACCGGCGCGCTTTTTGAATAACCCTTTACAAGACTTATTTTTAGAATACCCTAAAACAATATATTTCTAAATGTTTGATCCCTAGGAAACATATTTTCTAAATGTGTCTAGCGATCTACGTTAATCACAGTATATATATTCCGTTGGTGCGACAAAGAAATTTTAGATGTGATAACTATTTTAGAGAAAAAAATATTTATCGGGTGGTTTCGGGAAAAGACCTACAGTTAAGGCCTGCAGATGTGCATTAAAAACAGTGAATCTATCGTTTTAGGGAGAGAGAAAGATGATTAACATATGTTTAGAATTTGGAAAACTCATATAGAGGCAAGATTGAGAAAAATATCTTAATGAAGTGGGCTGAATCTATCGTTTTGAGGTATCACAAGACAAATTATATAGCTTGATTTCAATTTCGGATATATCACTTCGTGTGCATTTTGGGAAAATACTGAAAAGGTCTAGGAAATGGTATATATACTGATTTCGAGTATTAAGCAGAATTGTCCACGGGAGAACACGAAACAGGCTTTTCCAGTCTTTCCTAGTAATATTTTTTCGAGACAGAACAACCTCGGAACACCATAGGCAACACTTGTTTTTTAGAATGATTTGATGCCCCTGAAAAGATTAAGTAGGGGAGAGGAAGGGAATGGTGATCAGCCCACTTTGCCCTCTTGCGTGACCCGAGGAAAACCCAAACTAGTGCTGCCATCTGCCTCTTGTAGCAAGTTTCCTTGTGTATTGTCGAGAAAGTTGTCAGAGAAGACTGAAGTCTAGAGCTGAAACTTGTTTTTGTCGATTTTCTTATAAGAATCTGCATATTTCAACTCACCGTAAGTACAATTTTTAGGAGTAAGATCTTGAAGTTAGTAAATTTCATTAAAAGTTATATTTATGTCTAGGGCATGGCACATAGTTATATTTCAAATAAATTACGTTTTACAGTATAACCAGCTGAATTTTCAAAATGGCGCAATGTTGGGAATAAACGAGCAACGTGATCGGTTTACCATCATGGTAATCGTCATTCCTAACAAACGTTTGGAATACTTCTCCAGCCAAAATTTATAATGAAGGCTAGACGCCACTATAACACAAACACTGAAACTTTGGACCACAGAATTTGCTTTGAATTGATAATTACTGAAAATACAATACAGTGGTCAATGGTAATTCCATTTTATTTATCAAATTAAACGAAAAATGTTCATTTTCTCTCTAATTATTATCCAAGTAGCCCTATCTTGTTTTATCGCCTATTTTGTTTGCTATAGGCTAAAATTGCGTTTGTAATGTGCCTTCAATCAGGGATATACGCAAGAATTTATATCGGGGGCTCCAAAGCTTTTTTTTGGGACGAAATGTATAAGAGATTTATAAATGTGAAAACATACTTCGTTAGTTCCAGGCTATTGGTTTGGAAAGAGGAGGGATAAAATCGAACAAGATTGTAGTCACAAAATGAAAAAGTGGCGCTCCAAAAAAATGAATACTTACTAATTCGAATGAAACATTTACAGGATTATTCCAAGATTTATCGTTCGAAGAATCTTGGAATACTAGTAAATAACGGATTCGTCAAACTATTTACTTTTAAATAATAACCCCTAGAAGGTAGATTCTACTGGTTGTGAAATTTATTAAAGTATGAATCTATGGGACATGTGGTAGCAGGTTCAAATTTAACGCAAGATGGAAGCTGTGCAGAGCATGTCCTACAAGGGAAAATGGGGAGCTTTGTCGGAGATGTAGGCCTACACTATGCATTACTTACATATTCTATTTGAGATGAATATGCTATAATTTGTAAAATTAACTTTGTGTGATTATAACATTAACTTTTCTTTTTATTGTTGCCCTTGCAGATAGGTGTAAAAGAAAAATTGATAATGCGAAGTGGAGCCCAGACGACCTTCAGGCAGCTATACAAGCAATACGAGAAGGGAAGTCCATGAGAGGAGCAGTCAAGCAGTTCAACATTCCATATACAATTCTTCATAATAGGGCTACAAGAAACAACATGATTTCTCCTACATTGAGTACAAGTGCTGTTTTTACTTAGGTGCAAGAGAAAAAAATAGCAGATCACCTGAAGACAATGGCCAACATGTTTGAACCAGTTAATCAGCAAAATGAACTGTGTATTATATGTGAGGAATTTGGGCGTGACGACGAACTTTGGTACCGTTGTAACTTCTGTGGGTCATGGGCGCATATTGACTGTACTGCTGTTGACTCACCACTGGATATGTGATGTGTATTTGAAAAAACGTCAATGATACATTCAGTTGACGTTTCTCAGTGTTTCGATAGCACAGTTTAGCCAAAGAAAATATGAACTGCCTATGGAACTATGTATGTTTATTAAGCTTGTATTATGATGGGAATGTGCGACCAAAGTAGCAACTTGAGGCTTTCCCATCGTGTTCCATAATTAAAGGAAACATCGTCTTTTTATTTTACACACTTATTGTAGAAAGATTAGAGTATGTATTTACAAATTCTTTCAATTTATTTTGCAAGTGGAACTGCTGAGCTGAGCTGAGCTGATTTTGAGTTTAACGTCCCGTTCAGCAGCGAGGCTATATGAGACGTTGACCTACTGATTAACGTGGAACCCGAACCACATGAGCTCCCGCCGGGAATCGAACCCGGATCTCCCTCGCCAAGCAAGTGGAACTGCGTAACAACCCATTTGTCTTAGGTGATCGCCATTTCCCACCTCTCCCCTACTCATTCTTGTAAACTTCATATCGCAAAGCAGATATACTTCATAATTTAGGGATTATAGCTCTCACGACTAATGTAAATGTTTGGTTAAATAGATTTGTTTAAAACTGTTGCGTTAAAAATGTTAGCTGAAGTTCTAAAATCACCAAAAAATGTTAAAATATTTTTCAAATATTCATCATCATAACCACCTTCCCATATATATATATATATATATATATATAGGTATAATCTTTCCACGGAAATATCTCGAAAACGATTGAAACGATTGAACATAAATGAACTGAACAAAAACTCAAAAAGGAAATACTATGGCAAATCAAATGGTAATGTCGCGGTGCCCCCCAGGGCCGCTCTTCAAGGGGTTCCGGGACTTAACATAGAAATTTTAAACGAAAATATGGGTCAAGTGATACCTCGTTCGATAGATCTTCATACAGTAAACAGCGTTGTGGTAAAAGATTGTTCATATGGGTCACCGTATTTAAAATGGCCGCCAAGATGTTTTTTGTATCAGATAAACATCCAGTAGAATTAATATGAAAACAATTGTACACACGGAGAAGAAAATAGTTGACAGTTGACAAATTTTCTTTTGCAAATAACTCGTTAACAAATGAATTAATTTGAGTCTTTTTGTTGTTATTCATAGGGTAGTTATAATGTGATAACTTGCCAAAATCTGTACTGTAATATGTTAATTTATTGTTTACTTAATAAGAAAACAATTTTTTCAACTGAAGAATATTTTCTTTCGCTACTAAGGAGTGTATCGAAAAGTAGTTAGCAACATTGCATATGTCAGGAAAGTCATAAGAAAAGATAAAAAGTAAAGCAAACCCACATTTTTATTAATCGAGAACCTCTATGTATCTACATGACAAAGAAAATACAACTTACATGTCCTGTCGTACATATGAACGTAGTTTCTGTTTAATTACAGCCATTAACCGTTGCACAGTCTCGACGGTGCATTTCCTCGATGCTGCGGCCCAGTTTCTCTTGAAGTTCGCCATGTTGCGCACTGGTTTATCATTCTTTCGGAAGTTGCGTTTGACAATTGTCTAATATCTTTTGATTGGACGGAGTTGTGGGCAGTTTGGTGGATTCATGTGTTTCCCTACAAACTCGATGTTCTGTTCATTGAGCCACCGTACTATCGTCTTAGCATAGTGTGCTGTTGCTAAGTCGGGCCAAAACAAGGGGGGGATTGCATACCTTTTATGCAATGGCAGCAGTATTTTTTTTTTGTAGACATTCCTTTCGGTACACCTCTGCGTTTATGGTGGATTCTGCATAAAAAATACCGGAGCACAAACCACAGGAGCAGATTGCCTGCCATACCAGCACTTTTCTCCCATTTTTTTCCACGTCAACGTACCTCTGTGCAGCATATACATCCCCAGCATTGCGTGCAGTATAATATTGGGGTCCCGGGAGTGTTTTTGAGTCCTCTTTTACGTACGTTTCATCGTCCATCAACACACATCGCTCTGGTGACTTTACGATGTTGTCATACAGCTTGCGGGCTCTTGTTTGTGGCGTTTGTCTCTGCTTTGGTGTTTGTTTCGCACGTTTTTGCTTCTTATAGGTCTTCAAATTATGTCTGGCCTTGATACGCTGCATCATTCCTATGGACGTTCTCGCTTTGGTAGCCAAATCCCGCACAGACATTGATGGATGTTGGTGTATCAACCGCAGAACTTTACGGTCGAGTCCAGGGTTTCTGGGACCCTTTTTTCGCCCGGATCTCGGCATATCTTCAAAGCTGTAATGTTCACCGAAATTCTCAATGACCAATTTCACAGTTGTATGATGAACCCCACACTTTTTTCCTATCTGATTGTATGTTATGCCTTTGGCAGTGCACCAATTGTGCAAGATTTCCCACTTCACTTTCCGTTTCACACGCGACATTTCCCATTTAATTCTGAACACAGCAACAAGCACGCAGCTATCCGCTTATAAGACTTCAACTGACCAGCTGCTTCCAGGTTTTGCCATCTGTGCAGCCTCACAAGTGCACACTGACACCCCCAATGTTGCTAACTACTTTTCGACACACTCCTTATACGTAAATGAACCAAACAAAAACTCAAATAGTAAAGTCATGGGGCAAATCGAATGATGTCGCGGTGCTCCCCAGGGCCGCCGTTCATTGGGGTCCAGGTCCAACTAGAAATTCTAAACGAAAATATGGGTCAAGTGATACCTCGTTCGATAGATCTTTATACACTAAACAGCGTTGTGGCAAAAGATTGTTCATATGGCCATTGTGGCCTTTTCAAAATGGCCGCCAAAACATAGTGCCTGTATCAGATAAAACGTCCAGTACCACTAATGTGAAAAAAGCTAGAGACTGTTGGGCAGCCTCTTCCGGAATCCATGGAAATCATAGAGGATGCAAAGAGACTGCTGCAAGGTGTGTGTGTGGAGATGTAGGAGAAAAAGTTCGAAAGAAACTAAATACAGTGCTGGAAAGAAACCCGGGTTACGAAAGCCTTGGCAGTGTGTGAGATTCTCAGTGGTGAAACAAGAACCCCCCGTAAAGATATTTCCCACAACTACATCCCTCTGTTTAAATATGCTCCTGTGTTCCATGTGATGTGGAGAGATCATTCTCTGCATACAAGAATATTTTATCCGATCGAAGACAAAATTTTACTTCTGATCATTTGGAAATGTACCTTGTAACCCATTGTGCAACAACACACAGTTGAACTGCAGGTATATCTTTTGTAAGTACTTTATTTCAAATTAAAAATGTTCATTAGTGGAAATATGCTTCAATCTTAGTTCAGCTGGTATTGTTTAAAAGATATAGGACTGCTTTTCCCTGCATGAAATAAATATATATAAAACAATACATTTCGTCTTTAGTTGCTTTTAGTATTTAAATTTGTATATTGCGTATAATTCATTTCAAGATTGGACTGTGGTGACAGATACGCATTTAGTGTAAAAGGTTCTAGATTTGAAACGGGACCACACCACATCACATGAGATTTCTGACGTACAAATGCCGTATGCATTGCTTTTTTCGGGGCTTTCCTGTTTCTCTCTAGCCGATTCACATCTTCCTTCATTCGCGTCTGATTTTTATTATCCTGCAATCAGTCACGTCAGTGACGTATGGCTGTCTCAGCTGTTCAAGCATTTCACTTCATTGGGGGACTTGCATTAAGCAGGATAAAGTGTAGTAGATTTTCCTTTTTATTTTCATAATTCGTTTAAATATTGCATACTCATACGCGTGTTAATATTGTTTTCATAAATATGTAACATATGTAATATTACATATTCTTATATAATATTACACATTTCTTACATTTTAAAGCGATTTTTGTTACATATTTATGTACATATTTAGGGGGTTGATATTACATAAAAATCCGGACTCTAATGATGTTTGAAAAATCTTCCTGATCAATAGATGGAGTCTTATACAAATAGATGCTAATTACATAACCAGTATGGTAAATAGAGTAATTTTGTTGGATTCTTTTATGACACGCGAGACTACCAGCATTAACCTAGCGAAGTATAGGTATTGATTTTAAAACTCATGTGAACATAAAAGCAGTGTTTATTACTTCGAAGAACAATTAAGGGAATGGATGTAACAAAAGGGAATGAAATATTAACAATGAGATTGGCGCCACCTACTTTCTAAACGTAATTATTTCTTAACTTTGACATCTTACTATAAGTGCATGATAAAACTAAAGAAAGTGTAAGTTACTTTCTTCTTTCAATTAAAAGGTAAAGAGTGTTCTATTGCAAAGTCAGTTTTTCAAAGCTACCGGTATTATAAATAAATTGCTTCAGAAATTGACTCAATGTAATACGCAAAATGGTTAACGAATAACATTATATTGTCTCACAAATACCATCATACTGAATGATTCAATTCGCATGATTTACTGTAATAACTTAGACTTGTAGCCTGGGGAATATTTCCGTACTTTGTAAACGGCGGACTCCTTAATATTTCCCATGCTATACTTATGTCGATCCCATGGGGGACGAAATGAATTGTTTATTTACAGTGTGTAATTCTAAGCAAGAAAGTTCATATGAATATAAGTCCTATTCTTACGGTTTGTGAGCTACAGATTGTAAATCAGTTGTTTTTGGTGTTGCTTTCTGCTCACCTTGTGTTCATTCTAAAGAGACCAAATATACAGCATTTAAAAGGTAAAATAATGATCTTTCCAACGATATGACTGTAGCGTCTTTGGAAAGGAAGTTATTGAGAGAAATTTGGGAATCAGTGCTATTATTCATTTCGCTTACATAATCTTGATTTTCCCAAATTTCCCTGTTAACAAGAACATTATTGCCATGTACTGTATACCGTCGAAAAGGCATTCCATTACCTTTCAAATACGCTATGTTTATTTCTGTATACCAATGAGCAACATAAAATTAAAAATAGTTCACAATTTCTAGCTCTGAAACAGTTGAGAATATGTGTCATGTTCATATGAACTTTATGTTTCTTAGAATCACTCATACTGACATACTGACATACTGACACACACATATATGCAGGATGTTTCAAAACAGCCTCGACAACGTTTGGGAGATGATTCCTGACATAAAGATAAGACAACGTGGGTGCACAAATGCTTCCTTTCGGATTTATAAGGCTGCCGAAAACATGAAAAAATGAACTTCAAAGGGCATAGCTCCATACCTATTTGATCCACCGTAGTCGGGTCAAAGTTTCACTGAGGACCTAGTAGGGGGGTCTATGTGTCCTATCCAAAAATCCATCTTTTAGAATTCTAAGGTTGTCACGCAACAATTTTATAGATGGAGTTTCGCACGGGCATATAATTTGAAGTACTCATCAACTACCTCTATAAAAATTGGGCAGCAAGGAAGCAAACTGGACCCCACCTGATTTTTATATATTTTGTAAATTAGACCACGAGAAACACTATTTTGAAAGACGTCTGACATTTCGAATTTCGGAACTCGAGATATTCGAACATAAAGTCACCACATAAGTAAACTGGACCCTACCTGATTTTTATATATCGAGAGGCAAAAATCTCAAGGAATTTTGACATTCTGAATTTCGGAACTCGAGATATTAGACCATAAAGTGATCACGGAAGCAAACTGGACCTCACATGATTTTTATATATTTTGTATACCAGATCACGAGGAACACGAATCTGAAGGAATTTTGACATTCCGACTTCCCGAACTCGATATATTAAAACTTAAAGTTTAATATAGACCCTATATATTTATACGAAAGATTACAATACTCTCTATATGAAACACATCATGTCCTGTGTGAATATAAAGGTAAGCAAGAAAGTTCTGTCGCTTTTTGTGGAGGTCCGTGTTCAATTGGTGCTCACACCGTGAGTTGAATGCGAATGGACATAAGGCAAAGGTCAGTTATTGGTGTGGGTATATCCAACATACTATCTGGTTGTGGCAGTTCAGTTATACCTTGAATTTGCGTAAAGACAGAGTGAATATGGAACCTCCACGGAGCGTCATAAGGGCGTGTATGCTGTATGAGTTCAAACTAGGATCAAACGCCGCTGTAGCGGGGCGGGAGATGTGTTAGGCCTTTCGTGGGGAAACCAATAGGCAGCACTTTCATCAACTTGGGAAGCACTACAAGTTGGGTCGATGGCTCCCACATGATTTGACTCTGGGCCAGAAGGCAACACAAGAAGACACCTGCGTTTCTTTGCTGTCTAGTCAAAGGAAGGAGCCATTTCTGAACAGGGTGTTTATATGTGATGAGAAGTAAGGTTTCATGGTGCCGTCATCATTGGTTAACATCCCATGAGTGGGTTCTAAAACAGCCGAAACCAGCACTGCACCAAAACAAGTTCCTCCTCTGTGTTTGGTGAACTGCTCGCGGCACGGTACATCGGAACTGCTACCAGCTGGTCAGAGCAGCAATGCAACTGTGTACTGTCAGTAGTTGAGCCGTGTTCAAGAAAAACCCAAAACTCTAGAGCTAGTACTTCTGAATCACTAAGGGGTCCTCCTCTTACAGGACAACGGTAAGCCCCACGGCTAGAATGAACCGGGCCACCACTTAAGCCTTGGATGGGAAACAATTTGCATCCGTCATACTCCCCGGACATTGTACCGTCCGATTATTACCTGTTCCATTCCTTGGACAATCACCTTAGAGGACTCCAATTCAAATCCGTAGTAAAGGTGCAAAATGCACTCGATACCTTCTTCGTTTCAGGGCCCACCAAGTTCTACAGCGACGGAGTCCTTGGCAGTCCCGAACGTTGGCAGAAGGTCGTTGATGCTGACGGGTACTATTTTTGATCTTCCAGGTACGTGTTAGGTGACACACCGATGTTTTAAAGTAATGGTTCAGAAACGACAGAACTTTCTTCGTTACATTTATACATATATAAAATTATAAGTTCTAATATCTCGAGTTCCGACATTCGAAATGTCAAAGTTCCTTCAGGTTTGTGTTATTCGTGATATAGTTTACAAAATATACAAAAACCAGGTGGGGTACAGTTTAGTTCCGTGTTTATTTTATGTTTGAATATCTCGAGTTCCGAAATTTGAAATGTCAAAATTCCTTCAGATTTGTGTTCTACGTGGTCTAGTTTACAAAATATATAAAACTCAGGTCGGGGTGCAGTTTGCTTCTCTGCAGGCAAAAATTGTTGTGGAAGTACCACAGGATTTTGAAACATGGATATTTGGATAGGGCACATGTTAGTTCCTAAGTGAAGTCTTGACCCGACTAGGATAGGTCAAATATATATGGACCTTTAAAGTTCATTTTTTCATGTTTTCGGCAGCCCATAACTCCGAAAGGAAGCATTTGTGCACCTAGGCTTGTGTATACTTTTTGCCTTCTCTTGGTGTCAAGAATCAACTCCTAAACGTTGTCGATGTAGTTTTGGAACACACTATCTCTCTCTCTCTCTAGGGCGATAAATTTGTGGTCGCCAGGTCGCCATTGGCGAATAGAAATTTAAAGCTGGCGATCAGTGTTCAGTAGGAATGGTTCCTGCCTAAACTTACAGGGCTGCGCAGTTTTTGCTTCGCGTGAAAATAATTGTCACTAAGTAATAGAAAACACGGAATGTGAAGTGTTCACAACGCTGTAATTAAACCCCTCCTTTCCGTAAGGACTTTGATCCGAAAGCTGTAATCGACAACTAGTACCTCAGTGCAGAGAGAGAGAGCGTTACACAAACGTGAAGTCTTAAGATAAGATATTTTTAACATGCTTATGAATTATCCACCATTGTGTAACGTGGGTTCCTGTCACCACGGCATGGCGCGTCCTCAGGTTGCGGATCGAGGAGAAGGCCTCTAGATAGAGAGGTTAGCTGCGAATATACTGAATAAGCAGTCGCGGACAGCCGACTAGGAGTGGTCCTCCAGCTTGGGGGTTTGGGTAGGGCTAACAACCTCATCCTGTAAAAAAAAACACTTGTTCAGAAATATTCACAAAGGCCTCGGACAAGGACTGATAACTTGTCACGACCTCAGCAAAAGAAAATGGACATGAGATTTGGAACATGGAATATTATGAGTCTTTATAGGGTAGGCGCGTTAAAATCCGTAACGAGTGAGTTAGAGAAATACAGGATGAACGTAGTAGGAGTTCAGAAAGTTAGGTGGGACGGAAATGGATCTGTGAATTCCGGAAATTTTACGTTCTTTTACTGGGGAGGAAATAAAAATCACCAGTTAGGAACAGGGTTTTTCGTTCATAAACGTATATTAAAAGCAATTAAACGAGTTGAATTTGTTACTAACAGACTTTCTATTATTACTCTTAAGGGACGGTGGTGTGATATTATTGTTTTAAATGTACATGCCACAACTGAAGATAAGGATGACGATATAAAAGACAGTTTTTACGAAGAAGTGGAACGGATATTTGACCAACTCCCGCGATACCATATGAAAATTCTATTAGGGAATTTCAATGCAAAGGTAGGACGAGAGGGTATTTTCAAACCGATTATAGGGAACGAAAGTCTGCATAAGGAAAGTAATGACAACGGTGTTAGACTCGTGAACTTTGCAACATCCAAAAACCTAATCGTGAAGAGTACAAAATTCCCACATCGCGACATTCATAAATACACTTGGACATCACCAGACGGGAAAACACATAATCAAATTGATCACGTTTTAGCAGTTAGAAGAAGGCAATCTAGCATAATTGATGCCCGGTCGTTTAGAGGGGCTGATTGTGACACTGATCACTACCTGGTAGCAGCGATAATACGAGAGAGGTTATAGTTGAATAAAGATAATATTCATTGCCCGAAAACGGAGAGATTCAATTTAAAGAAATTAGAAGAGAGCCAGGTAAGAGAGAAATACCAGATTGAAGTTTCGAATAGATTCTCAGCTTTAGAAGATTCGGAGTACACTAGTGTTGAGGATACCTGGATTGAAATTAGAGATGGCATTAAAATTTCAGCAAAAGAAAAATTGGGACACGCGGAAATACGTAGGAACAAACCATGGTTCGACCAGGAATGCATAAAACTAGCAGAGAAGAGAAAACAGGCAAAATTACGCTTGCTACAAAATCCAAATGAAATAACTACCCAAAATTTCGCAGATATCAGGCGGGAAACTTCCAAAACTTTTAGAACAAAGAAACGCGATTTTCTGAAAGCTAAAATTGAGGAACTTGAAGATAATAGTAAAAATAAAAACATCCGGGACATGTATAAGGGAATCAACGAATTTAAGAAAGGCTATCAACCTCGTGCTTATATATTAAAGAAATCTGACGGTACAGTTCTCACTGACACGGATAGCATCTTAAATAGATGGAAAGGTTTCTTTGACGATTTGCTGAACACGCAACCAAAAACTAGTGTGCGTGGAGAAAAGGAGATACACACCGCAGAACCGTATATTCCAGAACCCAACCGAATAGAAGTAGAAACCGCTATAAAGAAATTAAAGAAACACAAATTTCCGGGTGAGTTAATTTTAGCTGGAGGCGAAAAATTGTGGAACAAGATACACAAACTCATTCTCCCTATCTGGGACAAGGAAGAATTGCCACAAGAGTGGAAAGAATCAGTGATTGTTCCAATTCACAAGAAAGGTGACAAAACTGACTGTAATAATTATCGAGGCATTTCTCTTCTGTCAACATCCTATAAAATCCTTTCAAATATTCTATTAGCAAGACTGTCCCCATACGCAGATGAAATTATTGGAGATTATCAGTGCGGATTTATACAAAATCGATCAACTATCGACCAAATATTTACCATTCGCCAAATACTCGAAAAAAAGTGGGAATACAATACCCCGGTACATCAACTATTTATTGATTTTAGAAAGGCGTACGACTCGGTTAGGAGAGAAACATTATACAACGTTCTTACAGAAGTTGGAATACCGAGAAAGTTAATTAGATTAATTAAGATATGTTTAAATGAATCCCAAAGTAAAGTTCGAGTAGAAAAATTTTTGTCCACGAGCTTTCACGTCGAAAATGGCCTGAAACAAGGAGATGCGTTGTCGCCATTATTATTTAACTTTGTTCTGGAATGCGCTATAAAGAAAATCAAAGATAACAACCAGGGCCTAGAGTTGAACGGTATTCACCAGGTTATGGCATATGCTGATGATGTAAATTTAATAGGGGATGATAGGAGAACAATAGAAAGAAATGCAGAGATCTTATTAAACGCTTGCAGGGACATGGGCTTAGAAGTAAACGCAGAGAAAACTAAATACATGGAAGTGCGTCGGGACCATAATACAGCAAATTATAGATGCGTTAAAATATTAAATAATACTTTTTATAAAGTGGATAGTTTCAAATATCTAGGATCAATATTAACAGAGGAAAATCATATCCACGAAGAAATTAAATGGTGACTAAAAGCAGGGAATTCGTGTTACTATTCGGTTCAAAATCTCTTGTCGAGGAATTTGAAGCTTAAAATATACAAAACGATAATCATGCCTGTTGTTTTGTATGGCTGCGAAATATGGTCACTTACTCTGAGGGAAGAACATAGACTGAAAGTATTTGGGAACAAGATCCTGAGACGAATATTCGGACCCAAGAGGAACGGGAATGGGGAATTGCGGAAACTTCATAACGAGGAACTACATAATTTATATGGTTTACCCAACATTGTTAGGGTCGTCAAGTCTAGGAGGCTTAATTGGGCGGGTCATGTAGCTAGAATGGAAGAAAGTAGAAACGCTTTCAACGTCTTGACTGGAAGACCAATCGGAAAACGACCATTAGGAAGACCTAGGCGCAGATGGGAGGACAATATTAAGATGGATCTCGCAGTGGATGCAGTTAGCTAAGGATAGAAGTCAGTGGAGAGCTTTTGTGAACGCGGCATTGAACCTCCGGGTTCCATAGGCCATAGAGTTAGTTAGTTAGTTATGAATTGTCCAACTTCTGATTGATTATCCTGAATCTAAATGTCTGGTTTTGAAAATTTTCGATCTTATCTATGAATTCAGTTTAGATTTTTCGTAGTATTACACATTAAATCACCACATTTCAAAACTAGAACACTTATTTGTGCATCATATGACATGGTTATATTTTCGTTTACCCATTTTTGTCTTAATAACGACCTGAACATGTCTTGACATGCTTTCGATGCGTTGAGGCACTATTTCTTGAATGTTACCAAAGTTGCTATAGCAGTTCTTCTTTTTAAGTTGGCACATGTTAGTGCAAATTGTACTGCTGGTCATGTTCATCATATACCACGTTATTCTATTTGATTAAGGTTTATACTGCTCCCTGGCCAATCAAGTATTTTGACTTCTTGTTGCTACCGGTGATTCATAATAATATTGGAAGTATGGTAAAGTGCTTCATTCTGAATAAAAAATCCATCATTCTTTGATACCATTCCTTATCTGAAGAATTAGACAAATATTCAATATATGTTGACATTGTTCTTTTCTCATAGTATCCTGAACAAAGTACAGCGACCTTATGCCTTTGAGTAATATAACATTGCATACCATTACTTTAACCAGGTATTTAAAGTTTCTAGCGATAACTTCGAAAGCAATTGCTCTCCAGAGTGCTACCTATTTTCCAGTATTTCCACCATCGATTCATCTGAGAAGCAAACATACAAGAGAGCGTTAGAAGTAAGGTAAGTACATAAGGAATCGGTCATTCATGACGTTTTTTTTTTATTTGATAAAACATACATCAAAAAGCGATGTTGAGTTTGAATGAAATTGATTCATTCACTCACTTATTCGTTCATGAAGTGAAAAAACAAATAACCTCATTTTGACCAATCATTTGCTGTCCCAGCTTTGTGACTCATGGCGCAGCACAAGTGTTTTTGTTCGTGGGTGGTGTTAAGTTTGACTTTAAAATGAATGACTATATCGCAAGCCGAAATCATATACGTATGATAGATATCTTCTCCAAATAGTTTTTGTGCTAATTCAACAGCTATCACTCAACAAAATAAGTCATGCTGTTAGCAGTAGCCTCTCGGTTATGTAATGCAATGTTTAGAATGTTTCATTGACTTTGTGTAGTCCATCTCAGTTCTTTGCAGTTGTATCGTTTTGTACTGACGATACTGGTTAGCCAATGTCCACTTTCTTTGTATTCTTCTTATGCTTTAGAGAGTGTAACGGTTAGAGATCTAAATCTCTATTCCGTAGTTTAAAAAAAAAAGGAAAGGTCTCTCGAGAGTCCGGATAATTTGGTTTAGTTTCCTACCCTGTAGTGCTTTCAGCTACTGTCGAGAGGAAGCTTAGTATCGTTCTCTGTATGCTTGGTTGTCAGCGCCAACGGTCATTTTTGGAACTACTCGTTCTACGTTTGAATAGCTCCGGGTTGGGCTAAATATAATAGTTCGGAATTGCTAAGGTGCAACATCACCTAATAAGTGAAGTAAAAATCGACGGAGAAAATGTCTTTACAATGTTTGAAAATTCCAAGTATAATTAATCGTGAAGTTATTACCAGAATTGTTATATAGAGCAAATCCTAATATGAAGTTAATATATATATATATTTTTTTTATCGTGAAGTGTGTTTGAGTAAGAAAAAGGATTTCGAAGTAAGTTTCATTACTAGTGACCATTTTGATTGTGATCAACATGTGATAATCGGTTATTTAAGGTGGTGTATTTCGTTGTTGAATTTTGGAAGATCTCCTATTATTCAATTTATACAGTAAATTGGTAAGTTCTTTAAATATATATATATTTAACGTTAATATTTTTGTATCTATTTTGAAGATTGTTGTAATTCTATTCCTATCAGTTGTATCAAAAAGTCACTTGCTTAGATTTTTGTATTCAACTCTACTTGACCATATATAAATCATACAGTAAGAATTACCTTCTTTTCTTATATAATTAATCACTATATAAACCTTAGTTAGCACATTTGTATTTGACATTTTGAACTTTAGATGAGTAATTATTTACTTTTTCGATATGATATAAATTCACGTCATTTTTAAAATAATAATACTAAAAATAATTCTCCCCGATTTAGCTGAGCTAGATTCCTATTCTGAACAATTATCTCGAATTAAAGGATCTGAAGCTAATATTCTATTCTGTGCAACTGCATTTTTTGTTTAATTTTTTTTTATTTTCTAATGTGCGTTACACAGTTAAATTCCGAACTATTATCTTTCCTTACAAGCACCAAAGTTTTGGATAGACCTTGTATAAGTGCTATAAGAGTAGTTTTCTCAAATGTATTTAAGAGAATGATCGTAAGGATAAATGATATTAGCAGTCAGTGTCCTTGTTAAGATAGAGCATTCAGAAGGTCAGTTAGGAGGTGTTTCTATTTGTATATGTATATACAAGAGACATATTTTAAATTACGTAAACTTCAAGTTAATAATTTAGGGTATAAGCAAGTGAAAAGTACAAAACGTTGCATTCTACATCATAGTTTTGTTGTTGTTAAGTACGCATCGAATCCAAAAGCTGTGCCTTATTAATTGTAATCCTTCTGATAGCAGGAGTATATTTAAAAAAAAAAAAAAACTCAATAAAATGTACAGGAGTTCTTCCAGTAATAGTCGTCCTGAAGGCTTGTGGTTAAACGGTTTTTCCAATGGTGACCATGGCCTCTTTATTAGGAGTCATAGACCACGAACAGAAAGTAACAGTTCGAGTGAATTTTCAACTCCCGATCCTTTCTGGCATACCTATAGCGATTCTTGGTTAGTTACGTCTGGTAGCTATTCTTCATCGCGTGGTGACAGACAAGCAGGAACTAACGTGATGCAAAATATAAACAATGACGATACGACTCGAGCAGCCGTATCGTGTGTAAGTGCACATAATCCTTTCGTCATGGAACAAAATTCATTGATAAGACAAGAACCAGTTTCTGTTCCGATGGAACCAGGTTTTCATAAGTTTGTAGAAAAAGAAGGAAATAAAAACACAAATCCTTTTATTTCTCTTACCGATAATCAGCCAACAGTATTGGAAAATAGTAGACTTATAAATATTGGAGTAACTTTTTCTACCAATATTGACAAGTTAACAGTAGATATAACTAGTAACAATTTCACAGATATATGTAGATCCATACCAGTATGTGACGGGAGTAACGATCTATTAATTTTTGAATTTTTGTTATCGGTTTATCGGATTGTCAAGCAAGGCATATATCCGATAGAGGCAATACTCATGGCATCTATTGGGAAAACTCGTGGTGGTTTTCATACTGAATTGTTAAGAGAAATAGGGTTATCACATGATTGGATATACATAGCAAATGTTATTTTTACCAATGTGGTCACAGCCATAGGCCAGAGACATATTTTTGATAAATATATTTACTGTTTACAACAGACTACAGAAAGTGTGTTGGAATACGTAAACAAAGTGATAGACAGTTTTACGATTTGTTATGGCGGTATGCAGGACGATAAATTGAGAGACATATTGTTGCGGGGTTTGAACCCAGTAGTCAGACATGAGGTTTTTCGATATAATACACCCTCATCTTTACCAGTATTTGTGCAAGAATTAAAGAAATACAGCGTTCACCAGCGTAATGTAGACATGTATAATTCGTTGGTAAGTGCCAGGCGTGAAAGGTCGAACTTTACAATTCGAGGGAAGAAAACAACACCGAGGTGTTTTGAATGTTTAGGTCCGCATCTGGTAGCTCAGTGTGATCTACGACGTAGATTCGTTAGTGTTAATAGAGCTACGATTAATAATAATGATAGACAGAAATATGCGAGTGGGCAAGGTTCTAGCTTCAAAAGTGACAGGCCCTCAGTTCGATCCCAATCCTTGAGAATAGAGCCAGAAGTTTGTGCAGAGAACAATATAAGTCAAAAACATAATGCAAATTGTGGCCTGACATCACACTCAAGAAAACTAGTGGCGGCTTTTATAACAGGTTACATTTTAGGTGCGCAGAATTGTGGCGCCATCGATAGTTGTGCTTCCGCTTCGCTAGTAAATAAAGAGAGCTTTTTAAAATGGAATAGATCTTTGAAAAGACCGGTTAAGATTTTCACAGAAAAATTTATTGGTGTTGGTGTAGGAAATACGAAAATCAAGTTAGACAGTGTGGTATGGTTACCAGTGAGATTATATCAGAAAGTATATAGACTCAAATTTTATTTAGTACCTGAACTTAAACCTATATTTTTGATAGGCATAAATGAATTGAAAATGTTAAAGGCGCGAGTAGATATTGAAAACAATCAGTTATATCTTGGAATAGAAAAAGTGAATATACCTTTATGGTATGAGTGTAAGGAAAACTCGTCTTCGGACAATTTACATGACATTAATAGTGTTTCTCAAAGTGCGGAACAAGTAACATTCAGTGACAGTGTTAATATTTCAAATATATTTTTGAATTCTGAGTTAATGAATATTCAAGATAAATATGTGTGTTTAGGGAAGGAAGATGATGTAAGGGGCACCGTTAAGGTAGGTTCCTCTGAGTGCACCCCTACGAGGGAGATGGAGCCGAATGGACAGCAGATACATATTGCATCCAGAGATCTTCAATCCTCAAATCCCTTTAATAAAGATATTCCTCATCCCTCTAATCTTTATTATGGTCGCGTTGATAGGTCTATGGAGCACAGGGTTGCCACATCAGATAGAGAATCACGAGTGTCTCATATAAAGAAGAAGATCTTGCGTACTCATGATGCGATCAGTGGTCCATCACATCTCCACACCAGTAGTGATCTAACTTCATCAGTGGCCCATCCAGCATCCAACCATCAACAGATGAGAGGACAGCATCCTTCATTAGATGAACCGAGAACATCTTCTAGTAGTTGGGTGTTACCTTCTCCAAGTGGACATAGTGTTCATCAATCAAGGGGATGCACAAGTTTATGGGAGAGAAGAGATACATCTGGAGTTACAGTTCAGAGTGACAGCAGTGTTGCCAGTTCTATAGTGAATACAACATTAGTTGAGAATGGTACAAATAATTTTCGGACTTCTTTTACTCATCAAAACTCTTCGAACGTTGGGGACTTAGACCATACTTTAGGTTCGGTACACAGTGTTGCCAGACTTAATCCTTTTCTTAGTGACAATGAAAATCCACGTTTACATTTGGAACTTAAACAATCCAGATATGTGAATGAACATGAGTTAACATCCGAACATTATGTTCTCCCATCATGTTCAAAGAATAACAGTGTTGCCATCTTCATGCAAGAAAACACCAGTGATAATGATTCAAGAGAAGAACATAAAACTTCTTTGTGTAATGAAAATCTGATGGATTTTAATCAACTTTCTGCTACTCGGAAGTGTAGTGTTGCCAACTCTAAATATTTGAAGAATTCTTTATTAGATAATGATGGTGATTTGGAACTTCAACCTCTTATCAAACATGCATCTTTTTCGAACTCAGTATCGGGTATTGACACTAATAATGATCCATTTACTTTAAATCTTCATCATCCGAGATTCCAATTTAGGTCCAATGATAATAGATGTCTCGATCCTACTAATGATAGCAGAACTAGTGGTGGAAATGGAGGAGCGGCTTTCCATGATGGTGCCAGTCCAGTCCAAGGTTCCAGTCAGCTATTTGGAAGTCAGGAAATATGGATGGAGGCTAAGCCAAGCAGTGTTCCCGGTAGTCCAGCCAAGCTGAACTTAGGTACTTCTGCCAGTACAAATGATTCTGAGGGTTCATCCCAAATGTTCCAGATCCTGAAGGACGATGATCGACCACCAGCTATGACAGTGGATCCAATTCTCCTAGAACAAGATCCTAGTTTGGATGAATATATAAAAAAGTTAAGTATAAAGTATCCTAGTGTATTTTGTAATAGAGTAGGAGAAGTTCCTAATTTTCAATATAATATTCAACTTAAAGATTATAAACCAATTAGACATAAGGCATATCCGATGTCCAGGGTTGCACAAAGAGAGTTAGACAAAATATTAGATTCACTATTGGAACAAAATATTATTCAACCTAGTTCAAGTGAGTATGCTTTCCCATGCTTTTTAGTGGGAAATAGGGATGGTTCTAAGAGGCTAGTTGTCAACTATACTGATCTGAATAAAGAACTAATAGTCAATACTCAATATACACCACGTATTGAAGATGTCTTAGCAGAATTATCAGAAGGTGTTGTGCTATCTAGAATAGATATAAAGAAAGCTTATCACACTATAAGATTAGCTCCAGACTCATATAAATATACTGCATTCCTCACGCATAGAGGATTATTTGAGTTTAAGTATGTTCCATTTGGCATTGCCTCTGGATCTTTTCTACTTAGTAAATTGATAACAGATATTTTGTATCCTCTGAAAGATCTAGGAGTAAGTTGGTATGCAGATGATGTAGTAATTGCCAGTTCCGATATTCATTCACATATGAAAACATTAGATTTAGTCCTGAGTAAACTTGCTCAGAGTGGATTAACGTTGTCAGTAGATAAATGTTGTTTCTTTCAACGACGAATTTCCTATTTAGGTCAAATAATAGAAAATGGTAAAATGTATTTAGATCCAGCTCGATTAGAAGTAATAAGGAAACTACCAAGACCTAAAAATAGGCGCGCTGTAATTGCCTTGTGTAGTTTTGCTCAATATTATAGTAGGTATATACCAGATTTTCAAGAAATTTTAGAGCCAATTAGTCGTCTACGTTCTCCTAAGGTTCCCTTTGAGTGGAAAGAAGAACAAGATGTAGCTCTTAAGAGATTGAAAGAATGTTTTGAAAGTCATGTAATATTGAAATTACCGGATCTAAATAAGCCTTTCGTTATCTCAAGTGATGCCTCAAGTCATTCAATTGGAGGCGCTATCTCACAATTAGATGCCGAAAATAGACTAGTTCCTGTAAGTTTTTATTCTAGGAAGCTTAAAAAGTATGATGTAAACAAGCCAATCTTTGTTCTTGAACTCATTGCAGTTTTAGAAACCATGGAACGTTTTCGTACATTTTTACATCAACCCTTTGAGTTGAGAATCGATAATTTGGATCTAGCTTATGCTCTTAGAAACTTCAAAAGAGTTAAGAGATATGGTAGTTTATTATATAGGCTTTTTGAATTTAACTTTACAGTTAAGAGTGTACCTTCGTCCTTAAATGTACCTGCAGATTTCTTATCACGTTTACACAATATAGAAGATTTCGAAGATTTTAATGAAGACCCCTCATTAGATGAAGAGGTCATTAACTTATTTATGGTTAATATATGGAATATGCCTTATGCACAACTTTCTATTAAGGATCATCAAGAAAAGGATCCCGAATTGAGCCCTATAATTGCTAGGTTGAAAAACAGAGAGGAGGTTCAGGGATATAAACTTGTAAAGGATATCCTATGCAAGCGTACTAAAGCTTTGAAGAACCCTTACAAGATTTGTTTGCCCAGGATTTTATCAAGAAACATCATTGAATTCTACCACTCTTATATTCTTCCAGGGGCGCACTTGGGTTTTTCCAAATGTGCTTCTAAGATCTGTGCAAGATATACGTGGCCAGAAATGATAGCAGAAATTCGAGATTATGTGACTTCTTGTATTGAGTGCCAGAAGTCCAAAAGTAAGAATACTAAACCTATGGGACAGTTGGTATCAACCTATGAGACGTTTCCAAACGGGAGATGGTCTTGTTACGTCATTGGACCACTCGTACAGTCTAGTTCGGGCCGATTTTGTTTAATTGTTGTAGATTCTTTTACGAAAAGAATTTTCTTAGAACCTTTTAGAACTTTATCTAGCCAGGTTATAATTAACAAGCTATACAAGTTGATGTGCCGTCATGGATTTATTCACGCCTTATGCCATGACAATCACTCTGTGTTCGTATCAGCAAGATTCCAGGATTTCTTGTATGCAAACGGTATCAGGGATATTAGAATAGCACCGTACCACAGTGGAAGTAACGCAAGTGAACGTTACATACGAGTGATCAAGGACTCTTTGAAAGCATACTTTGCAACGAAGCAACATCATTGGGACAAAGGCATTCATGAAATTGAATTTTCTCTGAATACATCTGTCCACTCAGAACATAAACACAGTCCGATGGAATTAGTATATACATATCCAGTGTTTGATCCACTAGATGTGAAATGGAATGTTGATTCTCTTGATGTTCGACACAGGGATCCAGATATCTGGTTGAATGCCTTGCGGAATATGGAACGAGCATGGCTGCGTAGAAAGAAGCTATACGACAAAAACAGAGTAGTGTCATCATATCGAGTGGGAGATAAATTATTAATTAAGTCCCAATTCCAATCTTCCCTTGCAGATAAGGTTACGAAAAGCTTATGTCATCGATGGCTAGGGCCATACACTGTTATTAAGCTGTTAACGAAAAATACAGTCCAGGTACAAAATGATTCGGACGAGCGTGATATTAGGAAATGTCACGTCTCTTTAACAAAGAAATTTAGGGTACCACGATCATAAAGATATATGTTTACAAATCTGTAAATTGTTATAGTGAGATAACTTAATGTAAAATTGATTGTATTGGTAGATATTTCTATATGAATACATCATAATTTCATAGTTCATTTTTACATATGTATATAGTCAAATCATTAATATCATTCTTGTATAAATGTTATTTATTTGTATTGTTCCGGAACTCAGTCATTAGGTATTGTAGTATGATTGTTATTATTTGTATGTTTCTATCTTGTAAAAATTTAAATTAATGTGTACACATATACTAAAGTACTTTTATTTTCAGGAATAACAAAGACCTTAATGTAAATTGGAAGATGTAAAGTCGCTGATTCGACTATTCCATAATTATGTATTTGGCCTTATTATGTGGATGTTATGGAATGAATGAGCTCATCACTCTCATAATTTATCATCTAGTCATTGAGAAATTGGAAATATCTGAAGAAATCTACCATCAAGATAACTATTAATACTCACACATATATAGATTTGAAATAAATGAAAGAATTAAATTTGTCAACTGTTAATAAGACAAATATATATGCTTATATTTGAAGTTATATAAGATGATAAAATTCTATATATTTATATTCCATATTATTCAGCTTCTTATTTGTTGTAAAATAGGAGATCAATATATGTATGTATGTATGTATGTATGTAGAAAGCAGATTTTCTTTACTTTTGGATATGTAGTTTGGTTATGTACATATAATTTATGAATGTATATTGTTGTCATACAGTAGATTATTTTAATTTTACGTAGTTATTATTTGGGAATTTTCTTTAGTTCTATTCTGTTTAAGTTTTGCATTTAATTTTATTTAATTTCCTTTGGTTTTCTTATTTTGGGTTAGTTTATAGTAGTAAATAGTAATTAACAATTATTCGACAACAATATAACTTCATAATAGCATTTAGCTTTACAGGTTTCTATACATTAATGACATTAGACTTAAGAAACTAGATTATTATTATAAAAAAATATTGCATTTTTTTAAATGGACGAAGGGATGTGTGTAACGGTTAGAGATCTAAATCTCTATTCCGTAGTTTAAAAAAAAAGGAAAGGTCTCTCGAGAGTCCGGATAATTTGGTTTAGTTTCCTACCCTGTAGTGCTTTCAGCTACTGTCGAGAGGAAGCTTAGTATCGTTCTCTGTATGCTTGGTTGTCAGCGCCAACGGTCATTTTTGGAACTACTCGTTCTACGTTTGAATAGCTCCGGGTTGGGCTAAATATAATAGTTCGGAATTGCTAAGGTGCAACATCACCTAATAAGTGAAGTAAAAATCGACGGAGAAAATGTCTTTACAATGTTTGAAAATTCCAAGTATAATTAATCGTGAAGTTATTACCAGAATTGTTATATAGAGCAAATCCTAATATGAAGTTAATATATATATATATTTTTTTTATCGTGAAGTGTGTTTGAGTAAGAAAAAGGATTTCGAAGTAAGTTTCATTACTAGTGACCATTTTGATTGTGATCAACATGTGATAATCGGTTATTTAAGGTGGTGTATTTCGTTGTTGAATTTTGGAAGATCTCCTATTATTCAATTTATACAGTAAATTGGTAAGTTCTTTAAATATATATATATTTAACGTTAATATTTTTGTATCTATTTTGAAGATTGTTGTAATTCTATTCCTATCAGTTGTATCAAAAAGTCACTTGCTTAGATTTTTGTATTCAACTCTATTTGACCATATATAAATCATACAGTAAGAATTACCTTCTTTTCTTATATAATTAATCACTATATAAACCTTAGTTAGCACATTTGTATTTGACATTTTGAACTTTAGATGAGTAATTATTTACTTTTTCGATATGATATAAATTCACGTCATTTTTAAAATAATAATACTAAAAATAATTCTCCCCGATTTAGCTGAGCTAGATTCCTATTCTGAACAATTATCCCGAATTAAAGGACCTGAAGCTAATATTCTATTCTGTGCAACTGCATTTTTTGTTTAGAATTTTTATTTGCTAATGTACGTTACAAGAGGAACAACACACTTCTTTGCTACTTCACAGAATTTTGTTTAAAGTACTTTAACATAACCCCAATTTCGTTCTTTTTATCCATTATTTCGACTCAAGTCTATTTTTTTACTCATTGTTATTGCTTTCTTCTTAGCACATAAGTCACGTTAAATTACTTACAAATCCACTTTGATTAACATGGGAACGTTAAAAATCCAATAAAGTTAAACTAAGTGGCTTCCTTTCACAATACTGGGTTCAAATTAAAAGATACAAAACTTCAAACTGAAAATTTTAGGACTATTATTATCTCCCGGAGGGAAACGTAAAACTATAAATCCCTCTGGAGGAAAATACAAGATCTTATTCACACTCAAATAAAAAAAGTAATGCTTCATATTCATTTTTACATAATCAGACATCCAGGAGAAACTGGAAATTTGTGAAATGAGACCCAAGTAAAAAGTCCCAAATTCGTTGTCCACCCACTGTACTTATATTACTCTTTATGAGGACAGTTATGACGACAGGAATAACCATCATCTAGAGGACCTCAAACTGTAGTTGCCGGAAATGCACAAAGGTAAATTGTGAAGTTATATTGCTCCAGAAATATTGAATCTGTCATAATACAAACGGTGGCTCAGTGGGCCGGTGGGTGTAGCCGAGCGGTCTGAGGCGTTAGGCTGATGATCGTTAGGTGAAACCCATTGGGGGTTCGAGTCCCTCTGTAGTAGCAAGGGTGGAATTTTAACTGTCCTCGATGTTTCTGTGTTCGTGTCCCTGTCGTGTCTAGTAGTCCTGAAAAGTGGTTGTTGTAGAAAATAAGTCAGGAATCTTTAAAAAAAAGTGGTAGAGCGTTCACCTCCGGTGCTGGGGTCCCTGGTTCGATCCCAGCTCGCATCGTGTGGACTTTGTGTTGGACAAACACCGTTCTCGTGGGTTTTCTCAGGGTTCTCCCACTTCCTTCATTCCACCATTTCATTTATTTCTCTTCATCGCCGTCTCCTTTAGCCTAACTGGTATAATCGCAGGATGTTAACTTAAATCTTTCATTTCATTTTTTTTTTACAATTGCTTTCTTTCGGAGTTATAGGCAGCCGAAAACATGAAAAAATGAAGTTTAAAGGTCTAAAGCTTCAATATTATGGGACCTACCGTAATCGGGTCAAGACTTTACTTAGGAACTAGTATGTGTCCTATCCAAATATACAAGTTTCAGAGCCCTACGGTACTTCCGCAACAATTTTTATAGAGGTAATTGGTAAATACTTCAAATTAAAGGTCCGTAGCCAGACTCCCTCTATAAAAATTGTTGCATGAGTACTTTAGGATTCTGAATCATGTATTTTTGAATAACGCACAAATTAATTTCTACGTCGTCTTGATTCCACTACGGTAGGTCTGACAGTTATGGAGCTATGAACCTTTGAAGTTCATTTTTTCATATTTTTGGCAGCCTATAAGTCCGAAAGGGAGCATTTGTGCATCCAGGTTGGTCTATACTTTTTGTCTTATCTTGATGTCTGGAATCACTTCCCAAACATTGTCGGTGTTGCTTTGAAACATCCTGTATTTATCTATCTACCTATATATATATATATTATAACGAGATACTTTGTATAAATTGATAATTACTTGTATTTTTGGGCAGAAAGTGCTTCTACATAAGCACTATACCAAATATAATATTAATTTAAAAATAACAAAAGAAGAATGTTTTCAAAATATATAAAAAACATACATTATAATATAGTTAGTTGCTATGTAGTTGTTGATAGATACCTAACAAACATGTACGATTGCAATTCAGTCTATGTGCATATTCGTTCAAAGAAAATCAACGAATAAAATTGTTTAATACGTATCATCGTTTTGTGATTTCAATATAAAAGGTGAGAATACTAGTAAATGTAATCACGGAAGATATTTTAATGTGTAAACAATTACTACCACTCGAAATCTACTTATATTATTAGCCGAACCAGGTTGATGACTACCTTTGGTGAGTCGTTGTAAAAATTTTGGTTTACCTCACCCGGGATTCTTGTAAATTCATATCCCGAAGTAAAGTAAGGGTGAATTTACTTCTGTAATAAGGTTAATGACTACAAACGTGACAAGACTTAGAAGTGGTAGAATAATCACGAGAAAAATGAACGGTGAGACAATGGAGAAAGGAACCAGTGATAGTGATAACGGTGAACGAAGTGCAGCACCAGGAATGACATTAGAAGACCGAATTTTATTAGTCTTACAGCGGCAAGAACAAAGCCGAAAAGACGATATGGAAGCCATGAAGCAGGAATTAAAACAGTCGATGGAGCAGAAGTCCGAGGAATCCAACAGACAATATGAGGAATTAAGTAGACGAATGGAGCAGAAGTCAGAAGAGACGAAACAATTTATTATTCAGGCAATGAATGACATCACCTCGCAGTTTGATGAAAAGTTAAAAAGAATATTTGAGGATTGCCAGGATAATCAAAACCATCTAATCCAAGAAGTCAGTGGTGTAAAAAGGGAATTGGAAGTAATAGAATCTTCTGTACAGCAACAAAAGATTCAGGTCACGGATAACTCCAACCAGATACGTGTGAATACACAGTTGATAGCTACCTTACAAGAGAAAATCAGGACACTACAGATCAAGGACAACACATACCACAACAACATGAATAATGATCGTGTAGAATTCCCTTGTTCACAAGAGATGACTTCGCCTTCACCCGTAACTGATGAGGACATTATTTTGGAAGAAATTCATCCGAGGAGTACAGACGGGCGGAAAAGAGATGGTGCAACTACACATCACGTCATAGGTAGGAATTGTCACTCAACAAGAACACGGAATGATAAAAGGAAGGTAAAGTTAAGCGTAAAGATGAGTGAAATACGTGCTATGAGTAAGTTCAGTGGTAAATGTAATGAGAATGCTACTTCTTTCCTAGAAAAATTTCAGGACGAGTGCAATATAATGTGTATAGATAGATCACAATATATGAAACTAATCCCTCATTTATTACTCCCACCATGTTCTTTATGGTTTAAAGCAGTACGAGATCACGTTAGTACGTATGAGGAATTCAAAGCAGCGCTAATCGCAAATTATGAAAATGACTTTTTGCTTGCAAATAGAGATGCCACGATTAGAAACCAACATTTCAATCCTCGTTTGCACAAATCTGTTGTCGAGTTTGTTGTAAATACATACAACGAATTAAAAGTTGTAAATCCATTGCAATCGGAATCTAGAATCATAGCCTCAATTCGAAATTTGCTACCGTTTAAACTACAACAGATCCTGTTTTCTACCCAGTGTATGAGTTTTAACCATTTATTAATGCTTGTTCAATGTTATGAAACTCAATACCATGCTCTGAATCAACAAGCAGGAGTAGGTAAAAGTAAAAATAATTCAGATCCTTTTGTACCTGTTCGGAATCTAGATATCCGTAATGTGAATGATACGGAAAACAACCTAAATCGAGTAAATCCAAGCAATCAGAACGAGCAAAATAGGCAAAGCTATGTTGGGAATCAACCTAACCTAACCAATCGTGACAATAATTATGTCAGATCACTCAACCGAAGTAGACATAAAAACAATCGAAATACATGGCGAAATTCTAGAAATGCTACAAATTCTATGTATAGACATAATCGTTGTTCAAGAGATGGCACTTCGTATCAAAATCAGAATCACGACGCCATACATGTACAAAATATTGCGGAACCTAATCATGATAGTGCAGTACAATGTACTTTATTAGAATCATATGCTAATACAAATTTAAACTGACTCTAGTTAATGAAGTAAGGGTTAAACCCATACCAGCTATAGATTCTTGTGAATATTTATTTTTAAGTCTATGTGTTAATATCAATAATGAAAACAATTCTTATGACTTCGATATACAAGCATTATACTTGATAGGATTAGTTAATGAACTCATAAATATTTTTTTCACATTTGTTTCAACAAATGATAATTTTCAAATGATTTTAATTCTTTTTTGTTAATATGAAGAATTATAGTTCGATTCATTAAAAGCAAAGGTTATTTATAGTATATTTGATTTATGTTGAAACTTAATTGTCAAAGATTATGTTAAGTATATGATTCATTCTATTAAGCTAATTATTCAACGACTGTCTTCATGCACAATCTTATATGTTACTTGAATAAGATTCTTCTATATTCTGACGCCTAATTGATACAATGCAAACTGTAGAATATCAGCTAAAATAACTAATATATAATGCGCCCTTGATCATGGTGACTCATGTTTTAAAATGTAACTGCTTCTTACTATTTTGAATTCGTACCCTTCGTTAATTATATAAATAAGCGACGACGTTTTAATAATAAAATATATATTAATATAATAAAAGATAAATGATAATGAAATGAAAGATTTATTATAAATATATTTATATGAATGAAAATAAATAATGTTATATATATGCGAGGGTCGATCAAAATGTAAAGGACATAATTATGGAATATTGTTCTTATAAACGGACCAGTGGTTCTTAAATATAAAATCCAAGCTCCCTTGTAACTTTTATATTCAGTCCCATCGTCGGGCGACATTTTATATAACGAGATACTTTGTATAAATTGATAATTACTTGTATTTTTGGGCAGAAAGTGCTTCTACATAAGCACTATACCAAATATAATGTTAATTTAAAAATAACAAAAGAAGAATGTTTTCAAAATATATAAAAAACATACATTATAATATAGTTAGTTGCTATGTAGTTGTTGATAGATACCTAACAAACATGTACGATTGCAATTCAGTCTATGTGCATATTCGTTCAAAGAAAATCAACGAATAAAATTGTTTAATACGTATCATCGTTTTGTGATTTCAATATAAAAGGTGAGAATACTAGTAAATGTAATCACGGAAGATATTTTAATGTGTAAACAATTACTACCACTCGAAATCTACTTATATTATTAGCCGAACCAGGTTGATGACTACCTTTGGTGAGTCGTTGTAATATATATATATATATATATATATATATATATATATATATATATATATATATATATATATATATAAAACTTAATAACCCTTGAACTACGCGATTGATTTCAATCAAATTTGCCACATAGATGAGGTTTGGGAATGATTGTTTTTTTTTATCATTTTACTTTGACGGTGAAACGTAGGGAAGGGGGAAGATATTTAAAAATGATCGAAAATGACCGATATTAGTATCGAGTCCATAATCTTCGGGGTCATTGAGATGAACAGTGATACTTCCGATGCCGTTTAAATCCAAATTCATTCCTGTAACTTGAGGGAGGGGAGATGTAAATATAAAAATGATCGAAAATGACCGACATTAGTGTTGAATCCATAGTTTTTGGGGTCGCTGAGATGAAGAGTTTTACTTCCGATGCAGTCTAAATTCAAATTCAGAACCAATATATATAAAGGAGTTGTGCATTTAAAGTTTTTATTTCAACCTAGTTGAGCGGGTAATCAACGCTAGTATACTACAATGAAACATTTCAATATCCAAATTATACATTTTAATATCCTAATATATTTGTATTGCATCGTTGTTCTACTCCGTGGACTACAGATAATTCTCTTGGAATATGGATCACATCCGAACTTTACTTTTATAGTAAATAAAGAACTTTAGTATTTATTAATTATAAAATATGCTGTTATATACCGGGACGTCCGCAGAATATTTTCAAAGATGGACTGAAGTCCGACACGTAAACGCTTTATTATTTATACATTATATTATGATTTACTTATGCCTAAGAAGTGCAAAACTATAACATATTTGCCTGAATTTCAAATGCACTAAAACATTTAGATCAATCTACTTTCAAGCACTGAAACTTGGACCTATATTTGAAGTCGAATTTGACTACAAAAGTGCTCTCAAAGCTTCCTAGCAAGACTTGAACAGAATTACATACATTGAGAAAAAAATGTACGTGGTGTACGTAAAATCGTATGTTAGATTTATAAATCCTGAAGTTTTTAACTTAACACACACAAAATACGTGTAACTTAAAACGCATGTTTTATAATATTTTCTGTATAAGTGTTCCATCTGTACGTACTTTCCGGATCTCACATACAATTGGACGTATATAACGTATAGCTGACGAAGGTAATATACATATATGTATGCAATATAAGGAAGACTGTTAGATATCATTCATCCTGTAACGGCATGATGTAATACCTAAGGACAGTGCGTATGTAGCATATGGATAACGTATGCTCTGTAGTGATTTCTGTAGTAAGCAAGAGGATTCCGTATATTTGTATATACAATATCCGGAGAATCGATTTTTCTCAGCGTACAATTGCGCTATTCACTAGATATAAGAGATCTGTGTTACTTTAAATGTATAAGTTCATTAATAATTACTCTTTGCTAAATTGCGATTACGATAAATACAAATAGTCTTGTGTTAGTTTGTGTCATATACTTACATATGTAATTTATGCACGAGATCATTTACTTGTGTTGAAACTCCAGCAATAAATATCCCCTCTCCCACAGATATTTCTTCCTATTTTTATAATGTAAAAATCTGTATTGTGGGATATGTTCTTCACACATTATCTGATAATAGTTTATAAAGTTTGACACATTTACATTTGCTACAGAGTCTTTCCGATATTTATTTATGTTGGAATTTTGAACCGAAACAGCTCTTTACGGAACGAAATTGTGTTCCGTAATGTTGAGTAATGTGCAAACAACTATTTCTGCTGATACAGTTGTTTACGTTAAAAGTAGAAAGCATAGCATGCAAACATACGACAGAGATGTAAATGTTTACTATGGAGATTTCATAGGTAGGTTCAAAGCGTCTCTGTTAATATCAACATTTCGATCTGAAGTAGGTCCGTCTCTTCGTGGTGACATGCAAACTTGTAACCAACATGGTAGCTCAGAACGTTTTAATTTATTTATCACAAAAATGCACACTGATCCATTAGTAGTCATCGCCCTCGATCCAAAGAAGATGTCTGATGGTGTGATGCCTCAACCCCAGACTGCTTACGAATTTTTCAAGGGATTTTCATTGTATTCACTGACACCTTATATTTCAACATATTCCAATAAGTTCTGATTTTTTAACAACTTCAACTCAAGGAGTGTTTTTGTGGATTCTAGCATTAGAAAAAAACATTGTTTAAAATTGCACATTTTCCTAACATTAAAGACACATTCATGATATTTACACGGAAAACGGTACGTACAATACAAATATTGAACATTTATACGAACAAAAGTGAGGGGTAATATTACATGTATATTTCGAAAGTATGACCATTTTCTTTAAACTATTGTTATTTGTTTGTTTAATATTGCACATGAACTGTCATAATCTTTTAAAGTTCAAACGTGCAAGATATTGAAGGCTCTTCATTTCCTTTAACCCTTCTCAAGGATAGCACGCTATCTATTCAGAGTGCAAGCGTGAAAAATTAATGTCATTCTGAGAGGATAAACTTATCGTCTTTTCTTCCTCTGCACCGTAAAATTACGAAGACCTGTTCACTAGTCGATGACAAGTAACGTCAAGCGTTTTGAAATCTGGGTAAACATTTGGATTAGAAATCTATAAATTTTATACAAGAACTGAAGGAGAAAATGGAAGATTGTAATGTCATCAAACAATTCAAAAGATTATATCCACATCATTAATTTATTAAGCTGACTAAACTCGTTCCTTCGCAATACGTTATTATAAGTCGATATTTCTGTTGGTAGTATACCTATAATTTGAATGTATTAAGATTCTATGAAGATAGAATACATTGATCTGCCCACATTATTACTTTTACATTAACCAATGAACTACACCGTTACTTTACGATTAGCAATCTCGTTGTTCTAGGTACACGAATTTGGATGTTCAAATTTCACTAAGAGCACGTCCCGGGCTAATTTGAGTATCTTAGTGTTCTTTGCGATCTAGACCTATGACTAAAGCGTGAGCTTTTCGTTATATTGTCTTGAAGTCAATTCTTAGAAGGGGTGCTAATTTCAAATTAAGCACCCAAGTAATTTTTGAATTGAGTTGATTTTAAATTTAACGTCCCTTTAAGCAGCGAGACTGCATGAGACGGGACCTACTGATTAACGTGGAATCCGAACCACATGAGCTCCCGCCGGGAATCGAACTCGGGTCTCCAACGCTAAAGGCGCGTATGCTAACCGCTTAGCCGCGAAGGAGCTCCAAGTAATTTTTGAAATCTCACCTTTTAACAACAATTTTTGCTAGTTTGGCCTCGGTGTTAAACAAAAACGTTAAAGTTGAGTCAATTAATGAATTGGTTTATATTTTCCTTTTTATAGTGAAATCTCCTATTAATGTTAGCCCTCTTAACTTTTCTGTCACTCGGGCGGCGGTGGCTTAGTGGTAGAGCGTTTACCTCTGGTGCCTGGGGTCCCTGGTTCGATCCCAACTCATGCTAAGTGTACTTTGTGGTGGACAAACACTATGCGTGGGTTTTCTCGGTGTACTTCCGCTTCCTCCAACTTACTTCATTCATTTCTGATCATCACCGTCTCCGTTAGCTTGGCCGACATAACTGTGGGACGTAAAACTAAAAGATTTAATTTCATTTTTCTCTGTTACTCAAAGATTTTAAAGTAATTGCAGTAATATTTACCTTACCTGTATCTAAATGACTAAAATATTAATGTGACACTCCTGAATTTTGACTAAAGAGAACTTAGAGGTCATACATAAAACTTGTTTAATTCGACCAGTACATTCTGGTTATTCGAGTTCAGTTCTGTCTATGTCTAGTGGAACAGATTTGCATTTTGTAATTGATATTCAGTCTTATAAAGTTTCTTTGACTATCAACGCTATATATTTGGCTATTATCTAATGTGTGTTTTATTAGTTTATATTCTTTATTCATAAACATAAGATCTTAATGGTTAGATTTGAATATATATGATCTTCTGTATTTTCAATTCGGTCAGACGAATTGTAGTTTACGGTGCAAATATATATATATATATATATATATATATATATATATATATATATATATATATATTGTGTACACTCTTATCAATATCGTTCTCAATTTTCATTGTTCTTATTCTTGTTACTCGTTTCCGTAGTATACTCCTCATCAGTGTTTTCATCTGGTAAAAAATCCGAATCCTCAAAATGAATTATCATAGCAACTTACCACACTTTTAATATATTCTACAATATATTCTTCTTCTATAGACTAAGAATTGCTATTGATATCACCTGCAGAATGACTATTTCGGAGCAACTATGAGATCACACATTTACTAATTTTACACTGTATAGTCACCATCATAAGCATCTCCTTCCTTAACTGCTATACATCCGTTAGGTCTTGTTCATCAAATGTTCTGCTGTCAGAAATGCATGGACAAATGACTTTCAACTTTATGTAACATTTCTCCCGATGGAATGGTTGGCAGGAACGTCTGAATCAGATATTCATGCTGTACAGTTGATGTTACATGAAGCATTTCTCCAAAACGTTGTTTGGAGTGTGTTCTCAAATCAGCACAATGTATCAATGACATAATAACTTGAGTGTATAATGTAATTTTTCACTACATACTGCATGTAAGAAGAAAGTTAAAACAGTGATCATACATGAGTTAGAAAATGATTGAAATAAACTGAAAATATCAAATCTGGAACAACGGAAAGAAATAAGTTTCTAAATGTTCATTCATTGACCTATTGAAATTCCCCAACATTCTCACCATTCGAACATCTCTTACCATCTCCACAGAGGATCTTCCTTAACACACTGAATATGGTTTGAAATTGAAATTAAAGCATGCTTTAAGAAGTTCCGACCTATCGAAATTCGAACCACAGCAACTTTGACAGATATTCAATGCGGTAACCCCTTATTTTCGCTAATCAGTTATTTTAATATCGTACCAAATCTGTTAGCAGTTAAAAACAGATCATGTAAGTTTAGACAGATCCTAAGACTCCTATGAAGAGACGATCATTAATGAAGTTAATTTTTTTAATCAAGTTTTATTGTTTAAGCAGTAATTATTATTCCAATCCTCATCATCCTGTATAGCAAAAAAATGAAATGAAATCTTTAAGTTTACGTCTCACGGTTATGCCGGTTAGGCTAAAGGAGGCGGTGAAGATGAGAGAGGACTGAAACGGTGGAATGAAGAAAGTGGGAAGAAACGGGAGAACCCCAAGAAAACCCACGAGCACGGTGTTTGTCCACCACAAAGTCCACGCAGCGCGAGCTGGCATCGAACCAGGGACCTCAAGTACCGAAGGTGAACGCTCTACCATTGAGCCACCGCGCCCTCTATCATGTATAGCAGTAAAGGGAAGATACTTATGCTGGTGAGCATACAAGAGGCGGTCGTACTATATTTAAAGACAACAATTCAGAGGTTATATGTATAAGCAGAGATAACTTAGATGAAAGCTGCTGTACGATTCATCTGAGACAGACCTACTTTCATATTCGCTTGAAGATATTGAAATGGAACCCAAAGTGTGATTTACAGTATTGCCAGACACGGCAAGCAAAATTACACACACCTTTCGTCCAAATTGCACAATTTTACACACAAACTGGAAGACAGTGCACACAACATTACACAATACATAACTACCTATGTATATGTATATTATGTCTAATGACGTACATACCTATACGTACACTCATGTCCAAAATGATTGTCGCAAATCTATAACAGGATTGTTGTGTTAATATGTTTGGATAATGATATCACAGGGTACATTTAACACTCTTACTATGTCTATAATCGGCAGAGACATGTATGTGGTAAATTTCATGTCAAAAGATCTGTAAATAAGAACAATATAACGAAAAAGAACTTTACTTGTCCATTTAGCAACATTTTGATGTACTCATTCTAATTTTCGTATTTATAATTTTTTTCTATGAAATCTAGCACAAATATACATTTCTCGATTATACACATAGTAACAGTACTAGAAGTACCTTGCGAGTTTATTATCCAATTATATTCGCACAACACGACCGTTATAGTTATGCGACAATCATTTTGGACATGAGTGTACATTGACTAGCCATTGTTCAGGGATTCAGCGCTTGATTTACTACTACTATTATTATTATTATTATTATTATTATTATTATTATTATTATTATTATTATTGTAAAACCGCCACCTTCCCGCCCATTGTCATTTTCATTTTACTTTCAACCATGCGCGCCGACTTCGTGGGTGCTCCAGGGCTCCGGCACCCACGGCGCACCCACAAGATTTTTAGCTTGAACCAGTTTCTCTTGCGTTTAAATCAGTCGTGTTACCGACTGAGCTAGGGCAGCCCCAATTTATCCTTATAGTACCGATATATTTTACTTTCTCACAGCACAGGCCTTTATGACAATGTTCATAAAATATTTTAACTTAAAGCAAATCAATCAAACATCGAGACTTCCATGAAAACATATACGCTAATATGACCCGCTATTGATATGCACCCACATAAATCTTGGAAAGTCTGCGCCATTGCTTTCAATGTACTTAATGTTTTTAATTGGACATCGACCACTCTGTCGTTCATCTGTTTGCAAAATGGCATTTTCTTCACAAGTGGTGAGAAGACAAGACTTCTTACCACCTCCGCCTCATTGAGTTCATTACCACGTTATGGCCAACATTGAGGGTCAAAATTCATTCACATTGCTTGCTTGAACAAAGCGTCTTTGCTTGGGGAAGCAAGATAGGTTTTATCATACTGTAGAGAAAATAACAAGAGATTAACAATAATAACAAATAACTTGTTATTTTCTCTGTGGTTTTATTGCGCTGGCCTGGAGTCAGACGTTGGAGCTCGTAGTTTCTAGAAGGCAATTTTCAGGGAAAAAAATGGTGGAAATAATGAATATTTGAATGAAAAGAACTTCGTAAAATCATCAATGATCAAAATTTTTAATTGTGCCAAATTACACACAAAATGCACACAAATTAACATTACACACAAAATGCACAAACAGGCCAAAATTGCACACATTTTGTGCAATTACACACACATTGGCAACGCTGGTGATTTAAACCAGCTCTTTTTTTTTTCAAATTTCTTTGAGGTGGGGATGACTTGTATTAAACAAAATGTTATACGAATCACCTCGTTGTCTCCTTTGAAAACAAATTTATTAAATTATTTTCACTTTCGAGCACACGGCAGTACAGTGTACGTATATATATATATATATATATATATGCATGATTTTATTATAGCATCTATACATTAACTCTAAGTTCGTTATATTATAATTTGTGGAACTAATTAAAACGTAGTTTACTCATTAAATGTTCAATAATAATTCTTAAGATAAAATATGTGTAAACTAATGTGTTTCCGAAGATTTTCTGCATTTACTTCTTTTATTATTATTATTATTTTTTTTTTTACAAAATTACTGCTTTATAATTGAAAATATATCTACTATTAATGGCTTCTTTATATATTATATCTGAATTGTCTAAAAAAATGTTTAAACATGTCTGGCCACAAAACTTAACATATTAAATGCTCAGGTGTGCCCATAAAGAAAAATGATATCATACGATAGACTATTGTCCATATCAACATATACATATTTATAAATGTTATCGTTATATAGTAATTTGGCTTCCGAACAAATGTGAATTATTAATTTGATTGCTTTCTGGACATTAACAAACGATCCTGGACCGATAATACTATTGACGTAACGTACTCCTACTTTCTGAATGGCCTTCACTGAGAAAAATCCATTATCCGGACAGCGGTATATTGTACAAATACAAGGATTCGTTATGTTTACTAAGGAAATCTGTACGGAGCGTACTTTATCCATATGCTACACAGCTACTGCCTTTAACGCGCTTGGATGTTATATCATGTCGCTGCAGGATGTCTGATATCTAACAATCTTCCGTATTTTATATACGTATACGTATGTTAAATACTTCAGCTATATGTTATATACGTCCATCTGTGTGTGAGGTCCTGACCGCCTATAGACACCTCTTTCTTGCACCATAGATGACGTCATGAAACAACTGTCGTATGCTTGCGAGCTGGTTTATAAACGAGGTTGTTTACAAACGGAAAAGAACAGCGGAAGGAAAGAAAAGCCTGGGTAAGTGCAATAGTAAATTATCACTTTAGTTAAATATTCCATTAATTATATATTCCTTTAGTATAACTTGCTTTACTATAGTACTAAACAAGTAATGTGATTTATGACCACAATTCTTACTATTGTAACTCGTTAATGGTTGAGGAGAAAGAAATGGGTTAATCTGAATTTTGAGAAATCTTTGAATATTAATGTTTTGTAACTTTTTACATTTCAAGGTACGCAAAATGAATGTTATGTGTTTATTCTTTCCTTTTTATATGTGACGGTTTATTACTTGATGGAGATTTACTACAGGACTGCTTAACATAATTGCTAAGAAACCGTTTTCAGCGCGAACATTTTCTTGTGTAGTGAAGATTTAGGATTTAGATTTCTGGGCTTTCGGCATCAATGACCTTGTTAGCCCGTCACATGTGAGTTATGACGTCCCTCGGTGAGCACACTATCCGGGGAAAGGGAAGGAAGCAAACGGCCTGGGACCTATATGTTGGGTACTACCCGGCATTTGCCTGGTATGAAATGAGGAAAACCCAAGAAAGCCTCATTCAGGATGTCTGGACTTAAAAGCTTTTGATACTTTTTCGACCGAGTGCCCCTACCGGAATCGAACCTGGGTCCGCTCGTACCGAAGGCGAGAGCGTTAGCAACTACGCTACGCGGAGCCACTTGTGTCTAGGAAACCTATTTTTACTAGGATATTTGCAACAAAATTTATTTCCTTTCTTTCTTTATTTTTCTTTTTCTTTTTGCTTTTTAACAATAAAAC
The DNA here is from genome assembly GCF_964235325.1 of Thermobia domestica. Classification (NCBI taxonomy): domain Eukaryota; kingdom Metazoa; phylum Arthropoda; class Insecta; order Zygentoma; family Lepismatidae; genus Thermobia; species Thermobia domestica. The sequence goes on along the minus strand of NC_137456.1, from coordinate 117,549,019 downwards.
AAAACATATTTTACAGCCTCACTGAAATTTAAAAACAGCAGTCAGGGAGAGCTCACGTTTAAGATTCTTTTTGTTTTGTTTTGTTTTGTTTTGTTTTGCTTGTTATGTTCTCTAGTTAACTAATGTTTGAGTTCCTGAGAATTACATTATTATTATTATTGTTTCATAATTTTCGAACCAAAAATTAGATGTTTTTCTTTTTTTCCTTGTGTTGACGTCATTGTGGCAAGTTGGGGTGTTTGTATCGTACCTTGGCATTAATTTGGTTACTAGCACATAGTTTCAAGGTCATAAGTTGTAGGCCGCTTGAAACAGCTATTACACAGTTGAGTGTCAGGCGTTTGACTTGCAGCTTTCGTTACAGCGTCTAAATTGCAGTATTGGATTGCGTCCAGCTTCTATGGCTGGTAAAAAAGTTATATCGCTTTCGTAATATGGTAAGAAATACAATGTAACAGTTAGGTATAGTATATATGACTAGTTTAATTAGTCGGAAATTACTCTGTTTCCTTGTCTTATTCTTTCGATTTTGTTTAAGTACTGTGTCTTCATAGTATTGTTTCACTATTTCTAGAAGGAATTAAGTATTAACGAAGTAAAGAATAAGCAGAAGCCCACTTTGATTACCGTTTACTATTTCTCATACTTCATTGAGAATGTTTTGATCCCCAATTGCGCAAACTTCTAATATGTATGTGTGTTTCTTTTTGTTGTTGTTGTTGTTGTTGTTCTAGTATGTATGTGTGTTTCTTTTTGTTGTTGTTGTTGTTGCTTACACTGCTATAGATATGAGCTCCTTCATGGCTAAGCGGTTAGCGTACGCGCCTTTGGTGTGGGAAACCCGCGTTCGATTCCCGGCGGGAGTGGTTCGGAGTCCATGTTAATCAGTAAGTCCACGTCTCATACAGCCTCGTTGCAGAAAAGGATATTAAAATCAACTCAGCACTGCTTTACAGATGGAGTTGTTTGATTCAGGGTTCGAATGAAGCTTTTTACGGGAAGCAGGCACGTAGCCAAGGGGTGGGTCCAGACCCCCCCCTTCGGATCCAGAAATGAAAAATATTAAGGAAAGATGAAACAGAAAGAAACAGATGAATCAGCCTCAAAAATATAAAGCTACAATAAGCGTTTTGGTTACTCTTTCTTACGAGGAGCTTTGTGTGGAGGAAACGGGAGGGGGGCGGATCAAGTTGAAATTGGATATTATTATAACGGAACATTCCGAATTCCATCTAGCTCCATGTTAACCGTATGCAGCGGCGCAAATCTGTCTTCAACATTGGGAGGGACGGGTAAGACAGTTCTCATAATTTTTTTAAGGATGTTCAAATTATGAAGTTGAAAAACAATGCTGCGGAGGATCAGGGGAACAGAGTTGTCTTCAAAATTGTGAGGTGGGCAGATTTAAGGCTTATTCTGGGGTGGGGACATCAATTTCATCTTACTTTCCTTTGTGGCAATCGGACACAAATCATCACATTTCTCTCCAAAAAACGCATTTCAAATCGGATTATTGAGGGGAAAGTCCCCCCCAGTTCTAAGATTGGAGGGGACATGTCCTCATCCCCCCGGGACTTGCGCCAGTAACCCTATGGACTACAAATGACGATCGATAAACCGGTTCTTTCAGATAGCCTGTCAGAACTTAAGCAATGCCCAGAATTACCAATAATATGAACCATTTTGAATTTCGCGGCAACACTAATCCATTTTATAGGATGTCTTTACTCCAGAAAGAGATCTCGTTGCTATCCTTGACGGCATTGAACTAAGATAAGAGAAATAGAAAGAAGACGAGAAGAACCGAGTTCGAATGACCTTGGAAGACTATGTCTTTGTCAATACTTTTTTCTATTCTTTTACGCAAGATTTCTTCATAATTCTTTAATTAAAATACTAACATATCCTCATTTTATTGTCCTAACAAATCAATATGGATATGTTGTCAGTAAAATAGTTCAGATTGATCGAACCCCTGGTGTGATAACCACAGTATTTCGTCACAGACCTCCCGTATTGCGAAATCGTGGCTACGTGCCTGCGGGGAGGGGGCGACTTTTCAGATATACAATCCAAGCCTTTTATTTCTCAGTGATGCAAGATATAATATATAGTATATAATATGTAAAATATGAAATGAGGGAACATATTTTCCCGGCAAGGGAGAAATTCTTTGGCGAGTTGGGGAAATTATTTGGTCTAGGAATTAATTCGTGCGGTTTTTAATAAAAATTGAAGCTTTATTTAAAAAACAAAGTAAATGAATACGTTAACAAAAATATTGTCCATCGCTAGCCACTACTTTCTCCCATCTTTCAGGCAATTTACGGATTCCGTGTCGAAAGAATTCCTCATCTTTTGACGCAATCTAATCAAAGATCCATTTTTCGATATTTTCTGAAGAAGTGAACCGCTCTCCAATCAAATCGTTATTCATGCAATCGATCAAGTAGTAGTCAGACGGAGCAGTGTCTGGTGAATATCGCGGGTGGAGTATCACTTTCCATCCGACATTTTCCAAATAGGTTTTGACCGGTTTTGCGACATGTGGTCGAGCGTTATCATCTTGATAAATAAGTTTATTATGCCTGTTATTCCATTCTGGTCGTTTTCAGGCCAGAGCTTGCTTCAAACGCATTAATTGTTGTCGATAGCGGTGTCCATTAATAGTTTCACCAAGTTTCAGAAGTTCATAGTACACCACACGTTTCAAATCCCATCATATATACAGCATAACCTTTGCACAATGAATATCTCGTTTCGGTTGTGAAGGACCTGGTTCACCTTGCTTCACCCAGGCCTTTTTTCGTTTAGGATTCTCGTAATGAATCCACTTCTCATCACCAGTTACAATTCGATGCAAAAATCCCTTCCTTTTCTGTCTTTGAAGCAGCAATTCGCAAACGGTTTTTCTTCTTTCAACGTCTTTCTTTTCAATTCATTTGAAACCCAATAAGACATCTTTTGAATCATTCCTATGGCTTTGAGACGTTTGGAAACTGTTGTTTGCTCAACTCCAAATGCTTCTGCAAGTTCGTCCTGCGTTTGACACGAATCCTGATCAAGCAATGCTCTCAATTCTTCATCTTCAAATTCTTTTGGCTGTCCAAATTGCTTTTGGTCTTCCAAGCTGAAATCACCACCTTTGAACCGTGCAAACCACTTCTGACACGTTCGCTCAGCTAGAGCATGGTCACCAAACACTTCCACTAAAATATGATGACTTGCGGTAGCACTTTTCTTCATGTTAAAGCAATGAAGAATAACTCCCCGCAAAAACACTTTATCAGGCACAAAATGCGCCATTTTCAGTTGAAGAAAAAATGTTGTTGTTTCCGCTTCCAAACAAGATGCTCAATGACAGTAGTTTTCAACGCATGTTTGGATCAACGAAACTATGGGACAATAAGCTAGTTACGCCATCTTTTCTAAAACCGCACGAATTAATTCCTAGACCAAATACTTGACGAGAGGGAAAATCTTCATCCTCCCGTTGATTCAAATCTTGATCGAAGATCATGCGAGTAGGATTCCATATTATGCTGTAGGTGTAGGTAGTACACAGTCTTGGCGCTGAATAGGACGCTAAGCTTCAAGCCAACCACATGTCTGTAATAACCTATTGCGATTGAATGGTAATGTAACGTAATGTACGATATGTGCATTTTCTAGATGCCATAAAATTATAATTTTAATTGAACATTCCACGATTATATACTTCAGGTTAAAGGAGTTTGATGATTAATTGAAGTGAATAATCGAGGCAGTGATTCTCAATCTTCTTGACTTACGACACACTTTAGTAAACCCCAATGACATCGATATATTTGTTTAGATTTTGGATTGCTTTCCAACAAGTCGAGCCGCGCCAAAGCTGTAGGCTTACTAAGTTAAGTGAACTGATCCTAATCTAAATCCATTGTTTTCGGGGGCGCAGAAATGGACAGTGACACTTCCGATACTATTTAAATCAAAATTCAGCCAAGCAACTTGGGGAGGGAAAGAGGGGAGACGGATCTTACAAATGATCGAAAATAACCGATATGAGAGAGCGTTTCGTAATAGTAAAAAAAGTGACTGACTAACGTAACATACATGTATTACTGGTTTTCTTATTTTCACCCAACGAAGCAGGTAATTAACGCTAGTACTAGGTATGTGTAGACTAAATGAGGTGATTTGCTTCGTGACCCTTCGAACAATGTACGAAGCGGATGCAAGCAGTTAGTACATGGAGTTAGCTTACCTAAATTTAGATTTCGCTTTCCGAAATCTTAATGGATGTATTAAGTGATTTCGTTACTTACACTCTTAATTTCTAAATACAAGGATTCAAAACACATTTTCGATTCCAAACTATGACTCTGCTAGACAAAGAAAGCATAGTCCAGTGTATGTTTTACTTCATTTTCATATACGTGCTCGTAGGTTTTCTCGGGGACTTGGTTTCCTCCCACTTTCTCATTTCACCAAATATTCCATAATCATTAACTTGCTTTAATCACCGACTCCCTTAGCCTAACAGCATAATAGTGGGACATTAAACTCAAAGACTTTATTTTTATTTTCAAGTAATTACTTTTCTCTCCCTTATTTATTTTTAATTTAATTTCTCTTTCAATTTCCCTCTTTTAGGAACATCAACATAATTTACAATTCTTTCTCATTATAATAACACTATTAAAAGTCCCATATGCAGCTCACCACGTTGGAACCCAGCGGAAACAGATGAACAACGAATATTGTCGAAAATATGCATTGCTTACAGCGGCGTAGCGAGCATTACAAGATTGGGAGGGGGATGAAACTTGAAATTGCCAAGTCTTGATTTTTATCTTTAAAAAATGTCAAGTCTTGATAAAAAAAAAAAAAATGCCAAGTGTTTCGAAAATCTTACAAACCCTATGAAAAACTATTACAGCAACCTTATTTTCATATTCGTTCCGTTCCATGCCCCCCGTCTGAGACACGAATAAGATCAGCCCTTGTTCCGCTCTCGAGTCCAATTTAACATCTAACCTCAGGATCATTATCATCACCCACGAAGCACAACTGTTAATTTGATAACTCATGGCTATGTTAGGTAACCTCCGCCAGCTAATCTTCACGAGAACCTTTAAAGTTACAATCAGTTGTAGAAATGCATTTAAAAACGTAGAATAAGGTAGGTTATATTTACTGTTTGTGATGTAGAAGTGCCTAATTTACATATTAAACATTCAATTGAGGGGTTCAGTGAGAGACCAGGCTAACTTACATCCAGGTCAAGATTGAGATTTTGACGGAACAGCATACTAATGTCATTAATTGACCTTTGCCTCAACCACTTGTCTGTGTGGCTTGTCCTGAGACAGGGGCGGATCCAGGGAGGGTCTATCTCCCCCAAGAAGAGGAAACTTTGTGTATTTTAATATAAAATAAAACCCACCCAGAGTTGAATCTCTTAAAAGTAGCTCTATCTTGTAAGTAGTGGCATTACAACCCACCGCCCCCCAGTAGTCCATCCTGGATCCACCCCTGTTGTATACTAAACCAAACTATGAATATCAGTCGTATCCTTTGAAACGTGCTGTTTTCATTTGTTTCCTTTTCTTTCAGAAAGTTAAAATTGTCAGTTAGCCTAGTCTCTCGCTAAACTGTCAATTGTGACAAAACACACCAATAATTGTTGATGCCAACTAAAACATACATATCCAAAGCCTACAAAATATATCACATTATTTAAGTTTTTTTCTTTTTTTTTTTTTCAAAATTGCTTGCAATGTTTTTCTTCGTGCCAAGCATCCGAATGTCATCTTGAATTCTGACCTCATTTCACTACAATTCTTTGAAGTGTAAGACTGCGCAGCTTTTTTTTCCCCTCTCTCTCGCTCTCTTCAGTCCTTCAGTCTCCCCCACTTTGATTTCATGATTTCGCACTCTGATGAAAAGTATTAAACACCAAAATGGAAAAGTACTAATATATAACCTCTCTTTTAGTAGCCCCTCCAACCACACGCCCGGGGCACGTGCCTTGCTTGCTCGCCCATAGCTCTGTGAGCTATATAAGTAAAATACAATGCGCGCGCATATGTAAACTTGGTGCCAGCTTTGATTCTCGCTGAGAGAGTATACATATAATGTTGGTTCGAATTCCATCAAAACCATAGGCTCATTTTTGTGTAACCTTGGTACTGAAGAAGACAGTAGACTTCAACAAATATTCCTGTCGGGCCTCGATGGCTCAGTGGTAGAGCGTTCACCTCTGGTGTTTGGGGTCTTTGGTTTGATCCCAGTTCGCGCCAAGTAAACTTTGTGGTGGACAAACACCGTGTGAGTGGGTTTTCTCGGGGTTCTCCCGTTTCCTCCCACTTTCTTCATTCCACCATTTCATTCATTATATCATCATCAGCGTCTCCTTTAGCCTAGCCGGTATACCCGTCATTATTGATACAACTATTATATACAGGATGCATCAGAAGTCCCTTGTCATCCTTTCTGAAAACTACAGGGATGTAGTTACATTGATTGCGAGATAAGAGATACACATTAGGCCCAGAGGGATACTTTCGGATTACATCACGCGGACGGTCGCCATCTTAGATTCGAAATTGTAATACGGACGATAAGTGGGTAGTGTGATACATGGCCATGCACTAAAATGTTCTGAGGATGTCAAATATGCAATCAGATATCATGTAACTTATTCTGGTGAAATGTTATTGGCAGTGAACCAAGTGAGACTATATGTAGTGGTATGTCATACCCTTCTTTTTTTTTTTTTTTCCAGTGATAGAGACATACCGTTTCTGGTTTTTTAGTGATCAAGATAAACCTTCACGGAAGAATAAATGCTAAATACCATTAATAAATCCCTTTTTTATACGTATTGACGAATAGCTTTGCACATAAAAAGATTTTATTTCTTATGTAGATTCTAAGTTGACAATACTGACATTTTTACCTTTTTCTACCTTTTGTTTGTAAAATGAGGTGTTTTCAAAGAAGTTCATCTAGTTTATATTTTGATGTGCCGTATTGAATTGTTTCTTTCGTATGTATGTATGTGTCGTCTTGTCTGAATTCTTATAAGCGTCGTATTTTGAGCATGGGCGGATTTAGGGGATTGCTGTGGGGGCAGATCTTACGGGAGTTTGAAATACCCCTCATTCGAGTGTGTGGTCCAGGAGTTTTCCCGCTGGAAATTGTTAATATTGAAAGTCGGTTTTTTAAGCACTTTCGTGTATAATTCTCTGATACAAGGTAAGGGCTATTTTTATTTATTTTTTTCCAGAAAGTTGTTCACGATGGATGGATCAGTCTCTCCGTTTTTTCTCCGTAACTAAAAGAAGCTTTCCAGTGGTTTTCAGACATTATGTAAATAGAAATGCAATCTTGTAGGCTTCACACCTCACTGCATTTGAACATTTAGATAGCCGATATGTCGAGTCAAAATCGTAATAAAACACACCGCCTCTGATTTTTCCCACTTCGAACACATTTCCCTGTTATAGTCAGGGGTAAAAGCGAGGGGGAACGCGGGGGACGCAGTTCCCCACCTCGAAAAATATGTAGGACGTCCCCCAGATCCTAAAATGGTACAATGGGCAGAGATAGGCAGGAGGAACGGCGTGGAGTGATGCCGCTACCTACCGTCCCCCCACCTTTTCAGGTCCACTTTTACCCCTGGTTATAGTATATGTTCTACATGTTCCTACTGAGCAATAAACATTTGCAGAAGCTTCTTCCAATTGCTGTGGACACAAAGTAGGATATAGGGTCAAATTTGTGCACAGACGATGGCGATACTTTGTTCTAGATGATAAAAATTATGAATATTTACTGCACAAACCATAGCCTTAACTTTTCCACTTAGCTAGAAATTGAACAGCGTTAGGTCCGGTGATCGAGCAGCCATTCAACTGCCTCTCGTCGATCAACCCATGTTCTAGAAAATTGTTCAAGTAGTGACGCAATACGAATCCATAATGAAGAAAGCGCCATGGTGTTGAAAAAACTGCGAGAATGTACCATCCTCGGGCATCGCAGCTCGCAATATCTATCCCTGTACGAGCGTGAGGTATTATTCCGCAGTTAATTTTATGGAATGAAAAAGTGACTGATTAGACGTATTCCTCATTTGTCTGCCAACAACATAATTAATTTTCTTTGCGCTGGTCATGTTGGAGGGGTCTTGCACGCGGGGTTGTCAGGTGACCAATTGTGCATGTTCTGCCTATTAACCTTCCCATTTACGTAGAGGTCAGCTTCATCTGAAAAGAGTATTTGCATAAAAATGTTAACCATAATTACTCACTGCACTTGGCGATCAACATCGTTCTCGTGGAGATGTTGCTTCATTTGCACCTTGTACGGATGCACTTATACACGCGCAGACCCTATGACTCAACCCACATTGCATTAATAAATGACGTGTGCTCCTCTGGGGCCACATCGAGAAAGAAGTCAGCACTGCCGTAGGCGTTGCTTCATCTGTAGCTCTCTACGATCGTCCGCTACGACGTATGTTCACGAATGTGCCCGTCTCCTCAAATTTAGTTAATTACTGTGACACTGCAACATGTAACACAGTCACATTGTGGATGATTCTGTTTGCAATCGGTAACCACTGTACAGGCACTCCTCCCGCTCCACAGTTTGAATCTTTCGATGCATTCCTCACGTGCTAACGGTATGGTTCTACATCTAGAAGAAAGAGGTAAATACAACGTTCAATTGGCAATAACTTTTCACCAAATTAAGCTCCATGGAATCTGATTGCATATTTGACATACTGAGAAAATTCTAGCCTGTGGCCATATATATATCACATTACCCACCAGTTTATAACAAACAAATTTAATCCAAAATGGCGGCCGTCTGTGAGAGTATTTCCAAACGGCCTAATGTGTATCACCCATCTCACATTCAATTAAACTACACCCGTGTAGAATTTAGAAAGGAACTTCGTATGATGTATACAGGGTGTTTCGAAAGTCCTCTGACGTTACAACAAAACGTAAGAGGAAAAACCATTTCTAAATATGTTGTTTTCATTCTAAAGTGAACACTTTTTAAATCGGAGGAGCCGTTTGGGCTGTACTCTTTATGCGCCCAATGTGGAATGAAAATGCAATGTTACCATTTACCTGGACCCACAACATATGTGAATGAAGTTACTGTTTGAAATGGGGGCTAGCCATCGACATGTTAGCGTAAAAATCAGTAACTTCATTCACTTATGTTGTGGGTCCAGGTAAATGGCAACGTTGCATTTTCATTTAACATTGGACGCATAAAGAGTGTACAGCCAAACGGCTCATCCGATTTTGAAAATTCCTTCAACTTACATTGGAAACATCATATTTGGAGACGGTTTCCCAATTACACTTTGTTGTAACTCTGATAATAATCGAGTTACTTAATGTCAGGGGACTTTTGAGACACCCTATATATCTTATGGAATATATGTTTGATGTCCCTATAACTGTAGTATAATTTAGTTTGTTTAAATTTACAAGTTATTACAAGTAGATTCTGACTTACATGCGTAAGAGTTTGTATGTAACTAACTAATGAATTCTATTTCATGAAATTTACATTGACATATTTAACACAAAATCTTTTATATTCATGCTTAACTTAGTGACTTGGCTTTGGACTGCAACTGATTATTGTACCCCATTATTGCTTGAGAAGAAAACCGATGTCCGAATCTTCATTTGGAGAAACCAAAGAACTATTGGAATGCTGAGGATTGCAATCATTAATTTCTACACTTCAAGGTGCGTAAATTATATCTAGGTATATTCTGTGTTTATTGTTATAATTACTATTACTATTATTGGGTTTAGAATCAATCAAGTACTTCATGATATTTTAGAGGGATCAAGATGGCTGCCAGATAGATAAATATTTGAGCGTCAGGCCCTTATTTCTTTTCAATTTTATATTTAATCAATGTCTATTCCCCCCCCCCTCATTATTCCACCAAATCGTATTCCAAGATCATCAATTTTCAATACTCATTTGTGACTGTCAGCATACATAGCATAACCGTAGGAAGTAAAACAAAGATTTATTTTTATTTTTCGTTTTCATGTCTTTTCTCCATAGCTGTGAAAAATAACGACTTCAACATCATAAATTTGTATGCTACTTGCCTGCTTTCGAGCACAGTAATCAACTATTTGGACATTACGAAGCAAAGCAGGTCTACGTTGCAGTTAGCATACTTTTGAAAGGATGTGACATAATGATATTGGTGTTGCGATGTTCAGCCTAAACAGTGCAAGTAAATAAATCTGTAACAATTGTATTGGTGTTTAGCTTACATGTCCTCCAGATGGGCCAATTTTTTTTTTTTTTTTTTTTTTACATCTTGTTACTTCTACTCTATATGAGGGGTCGCGGTAGCTCAGTGGTGGAGCGTTCACCTCTGGTGCTTGGGGTCCTGGGTTCGATCCCAATCCCCGCCAAGTGAACTTTGTGGTGGACAAACACCGTGTGCGTGGGTTTTCTCGGGGTTGTCCCGTTTCCTCCCACTTTCTTCATTCCACCATTTCATTCATTACTCATCATCACCGTCTCCTTTAGCCTAACCGGCATAATCGTGGGACGTAAAACCCAAAGATTTCATTTCATTTCTACTCTATATGAAGTATATTCTGAGGTTGTGTTTTTGGGGACGTGGTAGCTCAGTGATGGAGCGTTCACCTCTCCTGCGTGGAGTTCCTGGATCGATCCCAGCACGTGCCAAATGGGCTTTGTGTTGGACAAACACTGTGTGTGGTTTTCTCGGGGTTTTCCCGTTTTCTCTCACAGTTTTCCTTCTACTATTTCATTCATTCTCATGATTATAGTCTCCTTTAGCATACCCGGCAAAATCGTGGAACGTAAAACTCAAAGATTTCATTTCATATAAACTTTGGTGCAAAGTAACCCCATAGATGAAGATATTTTGCACCACATACAAAAAAGTATGTTCAATATACTAACATAATGTTTGTCTGCAAGGTTTTCTCTCCTGTATTTATACATTTCACTTTTTACACAAAACTGCATGTGTAACGAATTTTTGTTACGAAATTCGAGACGAGACATAGCTCTTCCAATAGAAACAGATACAGTTTTCGAGACGAGACAACTTTCGCGACACCTTTGCGAGAGGTGACAGTCTCAAATCATTTCTCGTGCGTACCCCTAGCCCATGTCGTGCGTTATCAAAAAGCATGTTAATGAGAAATAACAACATGTAAATACAATATAGGTAGTTAAAAACATTTTTGTTTTCATTCTTCACTAATGCATTATTATTAACCTCAGTATTTTATTGTCCATTCTTAATCTTAAGGTGATATATAATTAAGTTTTGAATTCGGTTAACTTATTTTGTTTCTCAAATTGTATTAAAAATGTATGTACAAACATGTTTATTTTCATTCTTGAGTGCTTAAAGTCACTATAGTTATTAAACATAGTAATTAATATTGTACTCTTAACGTTAAAATAATATACAGTTAACTTTTGAATTCAGTTAACATTTTTCTTACTGAAATTGCTTTAAAAAGTATGTAAAAACTTTATTTTCTTTCTTGAGTGCCAAAAGTGATGCACAGTTATTAAGATTAGTACTTTATACTCTATTCTTAATTTTAAACTGATAAACAGTGCGTTTCTGAATAAATTATGTCAAGTTATTTGAGTGACGAACACTGGTACAAAACCCTAACTACCACTAGAACATTTCGATTTTGAGATGAGTACTACCGGTGCAATACAAGGGATTTTAAAATATTGTTTTTCCTTCAACGGCTATTCGATTTTGAATTCTGACTACATGGTCATATATAGGAAGGATCAGTGTCTCTTTCCAACTATGGTACAGCTCCGACCGATTCACGGTGCTCACAGAAGAGACAAAAGAGTATGTTTTCAACCTTAAAGTAACGACCACTGGTGTTTTTACCCTGGTATGCAAAAGTAAGTGGGTACCCCAATGGGGTAGAGGGGTACTATGCGGTACCTAATTTCTGCATTTTAGATATTTGGAAATACATGTGTCTAAAATGTAAAGAACTGATATTTGTTTACCGAAAACTGCAACTCGGTAAGCCTTACGGATACCGAGACATGGGAAAATAAAGAGCGACACGATATGTATGTGGGGCTTGCATACTTGAAGGTACAATTTGGAAAATGAATTCAAATATGACTAACGGCTATCAAGATATTGTCAAATAAAGAGAGGACCAATACAGGTATGGGATTTTCGTATTAGATGATAAAATTTCCGAAACCGGTCATGGAAAGTTAATAAACACCAGTAGCAATTCCATCTTCAAGTAATTGGATATTTCCATGGGGTGTTAGAACATCTTACAGTCTACCAAGATTAAATTTTAAAAGCTTTTGAAAATATAACTTGACATTTGTAAAGAGTATTAGAAATATGTATTTACCTAAAACTTGCAGCTAGTACATCTAACGTATAGAGAAACACCGTGAAATAAAAGAGTATGAGATGTTGAAACTTCGGAAAAATTATTGGTCCCAACAAAATTAAATAAGATGGTATTTCTATGGGTTAAGTAAGTACCTCAGTACAATTTCGATGGAAAGATTAGTTCTAGGTTTTCTTCAGGCAGTTCCAAAGGTTCATCGAGCTGTGTAAAAGAGTGAAAATTCCCTACTGTATATACCTTAATATGCAATTAAATCAGTGAGGACACAGTAACTTAGTGGTGGGGTGTGTACCTAGTATGTTTTGCAGAAACTACACTGGAGTATTCTCTTAATCCACAGAGATACGATCACACTTAACTGCCCATTTAATTTTAAAATGAAATTAAGGCAAGTGAATGTTGATGATAGAATTGATGGAGTGTAAAGGTGGGAGGAAAGGAGTACACCGAGAATACCCACGAATACAATGTCGACTACAAACTGACTTGGACACGGATCAAACCAGGGACCCAATACACCAAAGGTACGCACTCTACCACTAAGCCACCGTGCCTCCACCCATTTAATTGTCTATTAAGGTGTATACGGTAGTTTTCTGAAATTTCTTCTTCTTACAGCAAAGACTCAACAGTACAAATCCATGTGGGTCTCCATTTTTACGACCTCGTAAAATACATAATTACTTATATCTCGGTTGCTATATTAGATATTGACAAAGAATTTTCATTCTTTTTGTACGCTAGGAATTATCACGCTTGGATTTACCCGAAGAAAACTTCGAGCTGAATTAATCTTTCGATCGGAATTGCCCTGACGAGTGTGAGGTACTCACTTAACCCATATAAGTACCATCTTATTTAACTTTTATTAAGATCAAAAGTTGTTTTATGAAATTTCAAGATCTAATACTCTTTTATTTCACGGTGTCTCTCTAGCTGTAAGATGTACTGGCTGGAAGTTTTGGGTAACTCTATTCTCTTTTCTAATACTCTTTACAAATGTCAAATTATATTTTCCAAAGCTTTTAAAACTTAATCTTTTTAGACCCATGATGTTCTAAAACCCCATGGAAATACCCAGTTACTTTAGGATGAAATTGCTACTGGTGCTTATTCAGATTTCATGATCGATTTCGGAAATTTCACCACCTAACACGAAAACCCCATAACTGTGTGGGTCCTCCCTTTATTTGACAATATCTTGATAGCCATTAGTCATATTTTCATTAATTTTCTAAACTACTGTCAAGTATGGAATCCCCACATACCTATGGTGTTCCTATTTATTTCACCATATTTCGGTAACTGTTAAACATACCGACTTGCGGTTTCGGTAAACACACACCTGTAACGTTCTTTATAAGTTTATTAAGATATATTTTAGAATGTTTAGAAATGGGAGGTCTGCGAATGCCATAGTACCCGAAAACCCCCATAAGGACGTGTGTGTAGTGTATTGAATTGAAACTACTTTTGAGGTTGTTGATAGCCCTCAGTAATTACGTTTTCGAAACTGCACAATCTAGTACGCAAAACTCACACTTCTATGGTGTTGTCCTTTATTTTCCCATACCTCGGTATCCATAAGGCTTACCGAGTTGCGGTTTTCTGTACTAAACAGATATCAGTTCTTTACATTTTAGAGACATATATTTCCACATATCTAAAAATGCAGACATATTAGGTACCCCATGGTACCTCGAACGCCAGTGGGTACCCACTTACTTTTGCATAGTAATACATTTCGAGTTGTTCAGCATCAACAAACACTTTTTTTTAATTCATCATTTTTCTACCAGAAACCCAAAAGTCCATACCTGACCGAACAGATTTTGTCCATTTAATCTAAAAAATGTTAAATATTTTAAAATGTAACATTTTAAATATTTTTGGATTTTTGTTTCAGGTATTTCATATATCAAAACAAAACCAGGATTCTGCATGAAAGACAGCGAAAAGAAGCAGTGTAATTTGTGGCTAAAAGCACGTCCTTTCTGAAGACAGACCCGATTGTATTTACATTCTTTTGTACAAATATGTAACCTTAATAAATATACTGCTCCGCAAATTATTTCTTTCTTCCATAAATTAGAATAAATGTATGTCTGTTTAAAGAAAATGTTTGTTAGTTAAAGGTCTTTTCAACTCTTTTTCTCTGTAAATAAGAACATTATACCTTGCAACATTTTTTTTTATCATTGTGCAATTCCGATTGGATAAAGTAAATCTGCACGAAGCACTATTATTTCAGTCATACATTAATAACTAATGTATTGTTCTGTGAATAAGGCAATGGTATAGTGAATATGTTTTAACATAAAATCTGTAACTCAGCTTTTCAGTAGTCAACTTTATTGAGAATCCGAAGAAAGAAAGAAAAAATGTTGGACTTAACGAATTTCAAAATTATTTTTGTTCGAATTCTGGACTAATCCAAATTATCCAGAGAAATCATTTATGTTGCTCTCTACAGATGTATCCTTTCTCCAAATCGTATGAAAAGGAGACTTCATACATCGCTATATTTTGTATGTACTATGTTTCGTATTTATTTAATCACTTTGTACCTTTCTCTAGTGTTGACAAGGCCGCAAGTGTCAATCGAATAATTTAGTGTTTCACTCATGTAACCTTGTGACTAACGTACGTCCTGTCGGTATATATATGTTACTGGGTTCGGTTAGCGACAAACAATTTTTAGTGTTAAACACATACAAAAATCTACACGCAATGAGATACGATGATCTCTGCCTCATAGACAATACCAAGCAACTAACGGTACTGAGTGTGGTTGAGTTTACTAGTGGTATTATCTGGCTAAAATCAATGTTCCGAGAGCTATACTTCTTTTTGTGCTCTGAATGCAAACTTTGATATAACCGTTTTAAATTATTGTACATCTATCTATCTATATAGCTATATCTATATCTATCTATTTATCTATCTATATATATATGTATATAATTGTAAACTAGAAACTTCCGAGTAATTCTGAGAATCATCGCTCTTTCTTTAAATAATGTATGAGACTATTACACTGCTCGTTACTTAAAATGTTGAACTAAGAAGGATACATCCAGGAAAGTCCAAATTTGCAGAATGTGTAGAGCAGGGAAGGATAAATATGTTTGGTCGATGGCTGCACAGCTTCTCATACCTGTGAACTCCGCCAGCTACAGTTGATGAGCTGTGGCATTGGATCGTAAGACGCATGGCTTACCATACCAGAAGAGAACATCCTCTCGATGTCTCGCTGTGTTACAGTCGTTCTGGTTGTCAATGTTGGGTCAGTTCTGCTCTGCTATCACCACGTTGTCACACAGCGAATACAGCGGTAACTTTAACCCTTAACGTAGCAAGCCTAAGTCGTCAAAGTTGTTTACCAAGCTGGAGTCTTCTGGGGACCCCAAGTATTATTTTAATTTCTCAACATAGTATTGCAGAGGGTTACTCCAACTATTATTTTTTGGATGTCTAGAAGCATACTTAAGTTAAATGAACATTGTTGACGTCAAATATTATGTATATTTGAACACTATTCAGTTCTTCATACAATTTCATACTTGTGTGTTCGTAAATCTGAAACACAGGTTTAACAATGAAGTTTTTACATTTTGAAGTGTGTTTTTATTTTTTGTATTTTTTAAAGAAACGCATCGTTGATCTAATCATGTAATTGATATCTCAAAGGGTTGCAGGATACATATAAAAATCGAGAATAAATTGATTCTTATAATTGCGGCAGTATCACCAAATATCACTCTCTGGGGTCCCTAGAGTACCCCGCTTGGTATGTTAAGGGTTAAGCATATTCGACACTTACTATTAGATATCGGCTTGGGAACTTTGGCGTAGCTACCCTGTCTCCTTGAAGTTGCATTTTTAATGGGGAGTACTGTTTAGGAATCATCTTGTGAGGGAAAACGTTTTCAGCTGACACCATGTTTTTAATTATAGCTTCATTTAAAAAATAACTTATCTGTTAATTAAAATGTTCATAGAAGTTATTTCTGGAAAATCCTATTCACGCCTCTTGTGGTAACAACTGCATTTTGGAAGAGGATATTATTAAGGAAAAGAATGAGGTAAAGTCGTCTGTATATAGTACACACGGAAAAGAAAGTATTTGACAGTTGACAAATTTTCTTTTGCCAATAGGTCGGCAACAAATTAATTAATTTGGATCTTTTTGTTGTTATTCTTCGAATAGTTATAACTTGACAACCTGCCAAAGTCGGTACTCTGATAGGTTAATTTATTGTTGAGTTTTTAGGAAAACAAATTTTGTCAACTGAAGAATATTTTCTTTCGTGACTGTACAAGCAATGGATGATAACGGCTTAATAAATGACTGTACGTAAGTCTTTTTTGAGTTTGAACATAGGATTGTACATGGCTGTGAATTTTGCATTATTATTGAAGTGCTGCAACTAAGTTATTGCAAAAGGTATGATAAATTCTTACAGTAATATTGTCACATATTGATTTACTCTGTATGAAAACTAAAATAGTTTAACATATGGTTACCCTCCTTTGTGCCAATAATTTTAAAATTAACTCTTGTGCCACTTTTCAACACTTGGCTTTGCAGTAGCTTTCCAAAGAATTAGCAGGAAGTCCAAACTTACACCCTGCAGATAAATACATTTCTCTGGACAGTTTCACTGCTCCAAACTAAAATTTGAAAAGTGTAGTATTTTTAATTTTATTATTATTGGCACAAAGGAGATCAACCATATTTTAAGCTATTTTTGTTTCCATACAGAGAAAAACAATATGTGGCAACATTACAGTAAGAATGTATCATGCATTTCTCAGTATGTTGCAGCACTTCAATAATGGTGCACTATACGTACAATCTAGATCCTGAATATGTCCAATTCATATATTACAACAAGGCAATACGTATGCGATACAGGTAAAATCCGTATATTTCATATGGACAATCTACAAGCTACATACATCCAGTCCATACATTACATATGGCCAGCCTGTACGCGACATACGTGTAATCTATATGCCGCATGCAGACAGTCTGTAAGCTGCATATGTGCACTCTGTATGGTGCATACGGATATTCTGTATGCTGTATCGGGACAAGCTGTGTGCGACATAAGGAAAATCTGTATAATACATAGGTACAATACGTACACTGTATCTAGTCGTACGTACGGGGCACAAGTACAATATAGATGCTGTCTCGGGATTGAACGCAAGAAACACACGTACAGAACGTATATTGCATACTTCTTGAAATTACGCTCCGTCCTGATAGTCAGTGAGTGTCGTCATTATTAACCCACATGCTACATACGATCCTGACGTCACAAAGCTAGATATTACCTCCGTATATACTTGTTACTGTAGATGACGTCACATGAATGACGTCATTGCACTTATGTAGACAGTACGTATAATACATACTTTTTCAGCTATACGTTTGCTGCAGGATGCTATATACGGTTGTACGTTAAGTCCAGAAACTACAGGAATTACGAATGTAACCTACGTTTTTAAGTATGCCACCTACATTTTTTTTCTCAGTGTTCATAAAAAGGATCATTCATATTCCTATATTCATTATATATTTAATTATTCATGATCATATATCCATACACATGAAGGAACATTACAAAATAGCGTTAAGTATTGCTAATATTAATCTGTCCATTATTGTGTTTCCTTCATTAATCAATATATACACAATAGCTCTTCATTGTATCTAATTTACGTTATATAATATTTTTGTTAGAGGCATTAAGTATATACAGTGCCGGATTTAGGTTTGATGGGGCCCTAAACTACTCAAAGTAATAGAGCCCTTTATATATATATATATCTAACTTTCTTTCTCAGCGACAAAATGTCGCCATTTTTGGGGTTTGAATATCTGCTATATCAGTGGTGTCCAATTATAATTAGCCTGCGGGCCATAACTGTCTTCACTAGTAAAGTGGAGGGCCGCAGCTAATAATAATAATAATAATAATAATAATAATAATAATAATAATAATAATAATAATAATAATAATAATAATAATAATAATAATAATAATAATAATAATTATTATTATTATTATTATTATTATTATTATTATTATTATTATTATTATACTATAAAAGAAAAATATAGAAAATGTATTTGAAATATTACATACGTATTCGATGTGACAAATGAAGGTCACTAGCAGCGTTTACAAGGGCTGGGACATCTACATCCATTTCTGTTGTTGCGAGCCGCAGATGATGTAAAAGATAAGAATCTCCAAGGCACCTTGTGAAGCGATTCTTCACAGTTTCCTTGGTGAAAAATACACTTTCACACAAGTAAGTACTACCAAACATTAACACTCTTTTTCGACTAAACTCTCAAAGCTTAAGAAAATGTGCTGCCGTGAATGCCCGCGCCCGCCTTTTTGTTGTACAAAGCGCTAAATTGATGCTTTATTTCGAAAGAAGAGTGGAAATATTAAAAGAATGAATAAATATAAATGAAAATACGAGTGAAAATACGTAGTATGAGTAATAACAATCGTAAGTCCTGAAAGCTTTGTGGGCCGCAGGAAATGGTTTGGCGGGCCGCATGCGGCCCGCGGGCCGCCATTTGGACAGCACTGTGCTATATGGTAATTTATGGTCCTAATAGATATCTAAATACGTTTACAAATAAAATATGTATTTTATTAACTTACATATTAATCAACTTACAACATTTACAATACATCGCAAAGTACTTTAGAAACAAAATACAGACTTAATCTAGTCTCTGGAAGCTTGCTATAACATGAAATAATAAGAGATGTCAATATATTACGCAAACCGCTAATAAAGAGCAAGTTAAAATGATTGATCCCATTTCAGAAAATTATTCTGTGAAATCTAATAAACCTATGTTAGTGTGAGATATACGCTTCGAAAGGCTAACTTGCACCCAGTGTTTATATTTCCTACCGCTAGGAGTCTGCAGTGAGCAGTTAAGGAAAATGGCGTTGAATGGAAGGCAGAAAGCTTTCTGTATGCTTCATTATCATGTAAACAAATCTGTGATTAGTGTGTACATGACTTGACTCCATATGATTTCCTCACGTGGGGTTGTGTAAAGAACATGTTTACGTACCATCACTTCCAACAGCATTGAATGACCTGTGTGCCCGCATCACAGCAGCCATGGTGATCTTTAGTGCAACACACTGGGAAAGGTTTGGCAGGAGGTGGACTATCGGCTTGATGTGTGCCGTGTTACGCGAGGTGCTCACATGCAGCATTTGTGAATATGTTCCAAGAAAACTTTGACAGTTTACTTTCCTTAGCACATGTTTCATGATAACATATATTTGTTAGATTTCACACGATAAATTTCTGAAATAGGGTCCATCACTCTGACTTTCCCTCTATACAGCATTATTAATGACATTATGTTATAACCTACACACAACTACATTGTAGTTAATATAATGTTAATACAATGTTAATATAATGTTAATACAATGTAGTTAATACAATGTTAACTACATTGTAGTTAATATAATGTATTTATATAATATCAGTATCATAGTAGTCCACACTACTTATTGGGACAGCAGACTTTTATAGAACCGCAAATAAATGCCAAATCTGTAAATAGTTGCAAATTGGTGAGTCATAGTAACGGTATCTCATGCAAAATAATATTGTCTAGCCCACTGCGTTTCCATTTTTTGATTACCTTTGTCTATTTTGAAGATATTACAGAAAAAAGCAAACTAAAATTAGCTGTAGTTTAATTTGGTCCCAAAGCCTCTTGCTGATCTTCTCTGTTTCCTTCTGCGTCAACTATGATCAAAGCTCCACACCATGCTTCTATACGTGGAGGTCACAGCATTTCTAATTTCAAGTTGTTTCTATTCAGATTTCTTTTGGTACAGTTTCAAACGTTTCCAGAGATCCAATGTAGGTAAATGCAATCTGAATTTCACCCAGGATCAGTAAGTATTGTCTGAAACTCAACTTCACTTTCAACTAATTGTGTGAGTTTTTTTTAGCCCTTTCCTATCTTTCCTTTCCTATCTCAATCTGTGCTACCTACTAATATATAATATAGGGCGAGAGTATAATAACCTACTAAAATACAAACCTTTCTTCAAGAGTTAACAATTTCATGTTCTGCCAAACTCGGTCATAGCGTTAAGAAATACAAGTTTTATTGACTATTTGGTATCTTAGATCTTAGATGTTACATGTTCAATATTTATATGGAATGGGTCTGCGTCATTTATATGCATATTGAGAGATCGGATTTCGTGTGCACGTGCACGAAAAGAAAGCAAATAATTGGGTGAAGTAATTTCTACATTTTGTGACTGAAATTTTTTTGTTTCGCCGGGGGGAAATGAATTTCCTTCGGGGGGAGATTCCCACCGGGCTACCCCCTGAATTCAACCCTGTTCATATCCCAATTTAAACTCTAGGTCTCGTCCTACATAACACCACTGCTAGTAAAGGAAGTAAACTCAAATAAATCAAACAATTAGTTCCACTGAAGAAAGACCAAAGTTGTTTACTAAGCAAGCAGCAAATAAAGGTAAGTTGAGATTTCAGAAGTCAATGTTTGATTGATTGATTTGAAGTTACGTCTCCTTTGTCACCAGAGCTAATATACAGGACAACATTTATAATTTAAGTGGGTTCTGAACCAATAGAGTGCGTTGCTTGCTATTCCACTGGGAATGGAATCTAGGATTTCATGTAACAAAGGGATTAGTGCTATCCAGAAGATCAGTAAGGAGAACAGAGGTCGAGGTAATTGATTATACAGAGTTATAGGAGACGATAGATGACTACCATATTAATCAATATCAAGGTGATGATAATTGGAAACGTATCATTTGGAAACAAAGCGTGACAAGTAATGAGAAAAACAAGTCGATAATGATGTAATAACAGACACCTGTAGGTTTGAATGTTAAGAATAGTTCTTCCAAGCAAGGTTGCAAGGTCGGATGTCACAAAATCCTTGGCCCTACAGTCGTTTGAGCTGCTCGTAACCTATGTCGACTCATACAAATGACTGAGTCACGCGAATGTAATCATCAAACTACTCAGAGTTTACTCGTACTTCAAAATTTTTTTCACACACAGCAAAGTAACAAAAGCCGCGTAATTGTTGCGTGATTTAGTAGTACACTGCTATTTGTCTCATTAAGAAAATAAATGTGATGGCAAATAATAGTTGCAGAAGTGGGTCGAGTTTATGTCTAGAATCGTGTGTACTTTACTAGCGTCAGTAGTTTTGCATGATCCAAACCTTTCATGTATTTTCTGATAAAAAAAAAAAAAACTTTGCCTTGTTCAACAATTCTTGTACCCACAATTTATTAACATTGCATGCATGTAAAGTAGAATTTTCAAAATCTTATATTTATACAAATATTATTCTTCAACTAACATTTGTGCCTGTTGAAAACACTGGAATCAATAATTAAATATTATGTATGTGTAAACTGTGGTAGAGCGCTTACCTCTCGTGCGTGGGGTCTCTGCTTCAATGTCCGGCCAAGTAAGCTTGTGGTGGACCACATCATGTCCGCGGGTAAATTATTTTGAAATAATAGTAACTCTAACTTATTGTTTCACTCTGTAAATTTAATGAAGTTATTACAAAAGATTTTAGGTTGCGTATATTCTTAAGCAACATCAATCAGTTAAGTAAGTATTACTTTAATAGATGATACAGTGGTTTCGTGCTTGCTTGAGACTTTTATAGGGTGTTTTAATTATAATAGGTAGGAATTAGTGTCGTTTACAAATATTTTCTCCCGTTGGAAACCAACGTTTATGCATGCTTTGGCTAAGTAATATGCACCGCATGTGCAAGAAATAGATGAACGGGAGTAAGTTCGTGTCGAAACACAAGGAAGCTACAGATCCAAGAGTGACTGCTGATGTAAACACCACGCTCACTAACTCTGTCAGCACCAAGGAAGTAACTCTATCAGCACCAAATTCTAGACGGAGAACAAGTTACCTCTCAGCGATAGGAGATAAATTTTTATCAGAGAGAAATTCCTGGCATCCCCTTGTCAATTAGCACACAGATATTGTCCACTCCTGTACTGCCTGTAATTTTATCTGTTTACATATTATAATATTTTCCACTATTTTTTTTTCTCTTTTGGAATTTAGATATCTCTAACTAAATTTTTATAACATTCCCCTAGATCGACGAAAAGGTTGTAAAATTCTCAAAATTAAAAAGAATATATATATATATATTACTACCAAATTGAAACCAGAACTGTGTACAGGAAATTTAAACACAAAATCTAATTATATTTGTTACTTACAATTTGAAGTAAGTAACAAGTATAAGATTTATTCTTAGAAACTGAATAACGAAACCAGTATTCTGGTAGTTATCGAAAGAGTCATTTTTTCAAAACCGAACAAGAATTAGGCACAGCAATATTCTTATCGCTCCATTGAACTACAATCTCCAGGAAGGACAATTTGAGTTTTACGTCCCACGGTTATGCCGGTTAGGCTAAAGGAGACGGTGATGATGAGTAATGAATGAAATGGTGGAATGAAGAAAGTGGGAGGAAACGGGAAAACCCCAAGAAAACTCACGCACACGGTGTTTGTCCACCACACAGTTCACTTGGCGGGGGCTGGGATAGAACCCGGGACCCCAAGCACCAGAGGTGAACGCTCTTCCATTGAGCCACCGCGACCCCACTGTTTTATTGAAATTATAATAGTTTATATTTATAGTGAGTATAGTTTAAAGATTTTATCTTCATTATTAATTCTTATATTCACATAAAAGTGACACATCACTATGCTTCTCGCTATCTCAATTGTAACCATTGTGGACAAAAGCTCTTCTTGCTTGTAGTACATGAATAAAAGCGACCTGACATGAGGCTGTAGAGTGCGATTCTTGACTCTGCAATAAATTTACTCTCTGCTGGGGAAGTCGCTATTGTCTTAAAATGAATAATACTAAAACATCAGCATTGATCATGCAATCACTAAAGACTCGAAGTCATATCAACGTAATTCATCGACATATAACGTTATGGAGTTCAGATTAGTTGTGCATTAGCATAAAATATTTTACTTAAAATATTTTTTCTTATTATTATTTATGTGGAACATGTTCAGAAAATCACAATATCGGTTGAAACGCACAAACGCACTCACGTAAAGAAACCTAAAACACCATAATCAGTGCATAATCTCTTGGTGATGTTAGAATTTGCGATCTTTTTGACCTAGTCGTGTTTGCTAAGAACATCAAAGACCAATGTTAGAGCAGAATAAACATTCATATTATATTATTGTATTGGCATTTTCATTTCTGTTAAGAAGTTAATCTTTAAAAACGATTTTTTAAAAACCAGGGATATTCATATGTACTATTAATCATAATTTACTTTGCCAATGTAATTTTGAGGGAAATAATAATATTCTGGCTTATTCATATACGTCAGACGAATCTCGGGAAATATTTTGCAAGTGACTGGAAAATGGGTAGGTGGATTTTAGATACTTAATAGGACTTATCTCAGGGAAAGGTTTTACCATTATTGCCTACACTTCACGCACAAACATTTTTTTATTTTACAAAACAACCATGTTCTTTCTTTCTTTTTTCTTATTGGGAAGATGTTTCTGTTAAGCAGATTATAAATCAAACATTCCTCTCAATTCAGTTATTTGAGATACAAAAAAAGTATGTTTTTTTAGGTTTGTATGCTTTTTCTCTGATACATTACTGGACCGTCTTGTGTTCATATATGCATTCTTATTCTTTCTAAAGTTAGAACAATGAGCATTCAGAATATTCTCAAGTCAGCCTCAGAAGATTACGACAATATACTCAGGTCAGTCTTTGGTTTTGGAACAAATTCAGTGTTCATTCTCAGCGCAATTCAGGACATACAAATAGACCTGAAACCAGATGTAGTTTGCCTACAGTTAAAACCAGCACTGTAATTATCACCATTCAGATCTTTCTCAAGGTCCATAATATCCTTCAATCCCAGAAAAATCACATCCTGTTACATCTATATAAATAATTCCTTTGAGATCTTGAACTATTTTCTTTTAGATAAAGGATCCTTTTAATTTTGTAAGCACTATTGAATTAATAAATGAACCTTTAACGCATCAAAGACATGACATGAGAATTCACTCTATCTGACAAATTTCATATTCAAATACTTGTGCTCTATATTGTTGCGCCGATATTGAACATAAATCTATGATATGCAACACGATGATACGTTTTCGAATCGATATCAAGAAGGATCAGCTTATAAACAACTACACAGTGTATGAGGTGAATTATTGTGTGTTTGGGAAACATTGCATGTCGGAAATATACTTTTCAACTTTCTCTGCGGCATTGTATTTCATATTTTATAACTACACAGAGTACAGAAAATAGAATATCATATTTATAGTAGTTTGTAAGTGGTGGAGAGAAATACATTTAGAATGCCAAAGATTTGTTTCGATTTTCTATTAGACTAATGGAATGAATTACATCTTTTATAATTGGTTATTACAAGAATCTTTAATCTTGCTATACACCATAAATTTTAGTCTGTTTTAAAAATACCATTTTCATGCAGACGATATTATTTTTGTTCTTAATAGAAGGGTACACTTTTACAATAATTTATATTTAAAATATAGAACAAAAAGTACTACGTTAACCATAGAATTAACATTGGAATTATGGAATTAATTAAAAATGTGTTAGAATAACGTAAATAATGAAATTGCTTTATTATTTTCACGTGATATACGTTCGTGAGACTTCGTGCTATTCACATCGTCTCTCGCTCGCTGTTAGTGTTGTAACACACGACGAGTCAATTTAAGTTTGTGTACTGTGCAATTATCTTAGTGGGATATTGAATTTATTAGTGTCTTCTAGCTCTTCATATATTTATTTCTTCGAGTGATTTTGTGGTCGTTCTACGACGAAATTTCGACATGAGTTGTTTACGTGACAATACCTTACGTATAAATTTTGGTCAAGTAAGTCAAAAGCCTTCTACAATTTTTGTCCATGAATGGATCCGAAACACGTTTAAATTAACCATAGATCAAATACACAGCATTGAACTGGACTATATCAAGAAACAACTGTATATTAAGTTAGTCAACAAGGTTCTGTGTGAACGAATTCTATCTTCTACTCATGGTGAAGTCAAATTCACCGATAGTGACAAGGAACATTTACTTCCTATCGATCTCGCTGACAACAGTATTACCGTCGTTAAGGTGTCTTTGTGCCCCATGGAACTTAGTAATCAACAGTTAACACGAGTGTTTTCTCAGTATGGTGAAATACAGTCAATCCTAGACGAACAGTATTCTGCGGATCATGTCTATGTCACCCGTACTGGACGTAAATTAATTAAAATGAAGGTTAAACAAAATATTCCTTCATTTATTACTGTGTGTGGTTTGCGCCTCTTTTGTAGTTATTCCGGTCAAATCCAAACTTGCGCGTTGTGCAATTCACAGGACCATTTTGTTCAAGAATGCCCCCGGAAAAAAGGTCCGCCCTTCAAAGTTCACCCGCCAGTTCGCAGTTCTCCACTGCCACCGCTTCGTACCCCGTATAATCTCCCACATGAAAAGGTGTCTCTGCATACTGATAACTATACGGAATTTCCTCTGCTCACTTCTGCTCACCCTGGTATTTCTTCAAGTCCTGACGTTCCAGCACCTGAAACATCCCACGATCCCGTCATTCGCCCCGACCTACCAATGGAAGGAGATCGTACTACTGACCCGGAAGTTATTGCCCCTATGGAATCTACTGCAGTACCTCAGTTTACTCCTGAATGCAAGGCCCAAGAAATTCTCAAGGAAGGACAACTAGCTCAGGTAGGTGACCAACAGTCAGTAAAGGATTTACAAATGGATTCTAGTGCTCCCATGGACCACGATAATCAGTCTGTTGTGCCATTGGTAGCCGACTCGAATACCACCCGTGACCGGAATGTGCAATCACTCACAAGTGATTCCGCCAGTGAATCCGATCTTAGTGCCCCTGTATATGAAGAACGTAAACTTTCCAAATTAAAGGCAACTGTTACTGGAGTTTCAAAAACTTCTAAAGGAGGTCGTTCTTCAGATGTTACACCTGTTTCAGGTGCACGAACACGGGCCACCTTGAAAAAGTTGAAAGCTGGTACCCCTGTTGGGGAAGATTTATAATTATCTTCTTTGTATTATTGTGGTATCATTTTCAGCCCTTTATGCAGTGTTTACCACTTCGTTTCACTTTCTTTTTGTTTATGTATAGTTTTAGTTTTGCCACCATTAACCTAAATGGATTTACTTCTCCTGTTAAACAAGAAGCGTTAAGAGATTTTATTTACAAAGCAGATATTGATGTGTTGTTCGCTCAAGAAGTGGCCCTTCCAGAATATGGTTCTCTTTCCAATCATACATGCTATTCTCGTTTTACAGAGAATGGGCTAGGTACAGCAATTATCTATCGTAGTGATCTAGCTTTTAAGACAATTAATGATTACCCAAATGAACGAATATCCCTTGGTATGCTTGAACGCATCAAATTATGTAATATTTATGTCCCCTCTGGTTCTCATAACAAGAGAGAGCGCCAAGATTTCTTCAACACTGACTTTGCTCAGGCTCTATTTAATGGTACTCACCCTTGTATATTAGGTGGAGATTTTAATTCAGTTTTACAACCCATTGACCAGACTCCGAACTTTAACTTTTCTCCCGAACTCCAGCGCATAGTAAATACGTATGATTTAGTGGATGTGTGACGTCATTTTCGACCCGCTGAACCGGGTCACTCATTTCATACTTCACAATCATCTAGTCGCTTGGACCGTTTTTACATAAGCCGCTCACTTGTTGCACAAGTGCGCCATATTAAGCTTGAACCTGTTTGTTTCAGTGATCACTATGCTCTAATTATGAGAATAACCCTACCAGTATCCAAATTTTTGAGAAGTAGTCCCCTTTGGTATTTTAACACCTCTATACTTATGGACCCTGAGTATCAGCATTTAATTCGAGAGGAATGGCGGATCTTGTTTCCGTTAATATCACGCTATCAGGGCAAACTTATGTATTTTTGGGACAAGCGAATTAAACCTAGATTTCGATCCATAAGTAAACAATATTGTATTCAACGGACCCAGGCATACAATACTCAATACAACTATTACTCTAGTCTTCTCAAAGAATACATGCAAGAACAATTACGAGGCCGTCCAGTTAGGCCTCAAATTCAAGAAATCAAAGCGCATTTATTGTCATTGCATAAACAACGCATGCGCGGTTTTTTGTTAGAAGCAAACTTGTCCAGGCCGATGACACGGAACAAGCTAACATCGTACAAATTCACAAAGAACGACTCAGAGGCAAACAAAAGTTAATTTCTTCTATTAAGGGCAAGGATGGCCAAATTTATGAAGGTTCGCAGGTACTTCCCCAATTTGTTCAGTATTATAAACAATTGTATACAAAACCTAATGTACATAATGAAGATGAATCTCTTTTGGACTTTATTCCTCTAAACCTAGATGTAAATGCTCAAGAGTATCTCAACAGTCCCTTCACACTTGATGAAGTCAAGAGATCAATTCAAATAGGGAAACGTGGTAAATCTACTGGTATTGACTCTTTACCATTAGAATTTTATATTACTTTCATTGATATTCTTGCCCCGTTTCTTACGGAGCTCTTCAATGAATATCGAGATACCTGTACCTTAGGGGAATCTCTATCCACGGGTATTACTGTCTTAATCCCTAAACTGCCTAACTCTAACTTCATAGACAATTATCGTCCTATCAGCCTTTTAAGTGCGGACTTAAAAATTTTAACACGATGTCTCGCGCTTCGTATGAAACAATATGTGGGAGAGTTATTAAGTTCCTGTCAATATGGACATGGGCAACAAGCTTTAATTCATGAAGCCTTAGCTAACATAAGAGATTTTATAGCCTATCATGAGACTGCCTCTCCTACGCCCGTTGCTATTTTATCTACCGATTTCTCGAAAGCTTTTGATAGGGTATCACACGAGTATCTTTTTAAAGTTCTACAAAAATTTGGTTTCAATGGCGCCTTTTTGTCCATGCTCCAAGGAGTATATCATAACAGGACAACTAAATTAAAACTCAATGGTAGTCTCAGTTGTGTCATTCCTTTCTGTAATGGTATTCTTCAAGGTGATAGCATGTCGAGCCTTTTATTCAGTTTTTCGGTTGCACCTCTCATATACGCGGCACAAACCAGACTCACTGGCATACAAGTTTATCAAGCTTCCATTTCTGTCGCAAGTTATCTTGATGACGTTCATTTCTATGTTAACAGTATTTCTACCTTAGAAGATATTCAGAGCCTTTTACACAGGTATCAACAAATTTCTGGAGCGATTTTAAATGAAGACAAAACAAAACTACTATGTATACACCCCGAATACCGGACTACATACAGTTCGCACTATACGATTGCTGACTCAGTTAAAATCCTAGGTATTGAATGGTTCAATAACACCAAACAAACCATTCACTACAATTCTGACATAATTGCAAACAAAATACGTGGTCTTCTAATACAGCATAAGCCTCGCAATATGAACCTGATCAGTAGGAATTCATTTCTCAAACAAAAAGCATTGAGTCTTTTGTGGTATTTCTGTCAGATTTTCCCTCTTCCCACAAAACATATAAATTCCTCAACAGTCACGCTTTGTTATTTCTGTGGAAACACAAGCTGTTGAGAATTGCACGTGATCAACTTGAGCTTTTACCAGCTCAGGGTGGCGTAGCTTATGTAAACATAGCCCTCCAGGCAAAATCACTACTGCTGAAAAGAAGCATTGAATTGTTTACGAACGATAGGGTCAGTGTGTCGTCATCTGTTCTCTCCGCATGTTTAGGCTGCATTGACCTTGTAGCTCCGATTCATATTTTTCCTTGGGGAATTAAATTCCCACACTTGTGTGAACCCGTCTTAGATATCGCTTATGCATTAATTGAACGAGCACAAATTGAGTTAATGCCTGTCAAAGCACTCTACCGACATTATCTCAGAACGCAACATATCGTCACGCCCCACATTCAATTGAAAGAACCACAACTTCATTGGAATTATATTTGGCAAAATATTAATGCTCCCTTTTTAACTACCCAGCAACGATCTCTTTGGTATTTTATCGTTAATAATAAATACGAAACGCGAGACAGACTATATCAGCTTGGTATAGTGTCTTGTAATCTGTGTGACTACTGTCATAATATAGATACTCTTGAGCATCGCTTCCAATACTGTACAGAGATTCAACATATATGGACCAAATTTAGTACACTCATAAGTAAGATTTGTCATTCTTCACCATCGCATATTACTGCTACTAATGTTCTAATATATCCAGATTTTAACTATTTTCCTAAAGCAAAAAATAACAGCGTGGTCTGGCTCGCTGCATATACGCTTCTTTATGTGCTCACCACACATCGACCATATCATGTCGATGTGTATTTGTCTTATTTAAGGTACCATTTGCAGCAAATGAATGTGCAGTATAAACAACACTTCGCAAATTATTTTGTTGTCTTAGCTCCATAACAATTCTGTAAACTTTTCAGATTTGTAACGAGTTTTTTTTCTTTTTTTTTTTAATCAACTCGCTCTTGTATTGCTTTTATAACTGTCCAATGTACATGTGATAGAACTGTTAATAAAGAATAAAAAAAAAAGATGGTGTAATCGGTAACACCGTGGGATCAAGTTCATGGGGTTCTCAGATCGATTCCCCCTGAAGACATACTTTTTATTTTCTTTACTACAATAGACTTTTTTTTTTTTAAACTATCCAGTCATTCGAGAAAAAAAATGTGTAGAAACACAACATTTTACTTTTGTATTCACATTATCGCGAAGAAATATGATCATTTCTTGCAGTTCAAACCGTAGACAATAAGATAGCGGATAATTATTTTCGGTCTTTCTATAAAAATATCCAGTGTGTTGTCGTCGGCAGAGCTCTACACTGTAGACCTTAAAGTCGCAAGTTTCTGAGGAAAACAGTGTCCATTTATTATTATTATTATTATTATTATTATTATTATTATTATTATTATTATTATTATTATTATTATTATTATTATTATTATTAGAATAACATAAGGAAAGGAAAAGACACAGAGTCGAAGCTATTCATAGGAACTGAAGAGATATACTCTATGTTAGATTCTTTTTAAGTTTACACATGAACGTAATAATATTATTACATTTATGGATTGACGGATAGAATTATTATTTTATAAGAACAAGAAATGAGTATAAATATGTGTTACCTGGCAGCATTAATGAATTTTGTTTTGCCCCTCTTCTAGATAGGTTGAGTTGATTTTGAGTTTAATGTCCCTTTCAGCAGCAAGGCTGTATGAGATGGCACCTACTGATTAACGTGAAATCCGAACCACATGAGCTCCTCCCGGGAATGGAACCCGGGTCTTTTGCTAGATAGGAAGGTGAGGCGATACCTTGAATAGAATTCTTCTTCTGATTAGTTGTAAGTTCGATCACTATTTGTAATTTGTGTTATGCCTTTAATGCTTTATCAACGTTGCATGTAGCGTTGAAACTAATAATAACTTAGCGAAATCACGTGTAAAATTTGAAGACCGAGTTCGTTGTGTAAATTCGCACACAGATCGAGGTAACGAAGCCAGTGTAATGTGCGTATGTATCTTGAACAAAGAAATCAGTTTTTCTGCCCTGGCTATCCTCTCTCGTAAAGTATTCAATAGTAAGGTGGTCTGAAGATCTTGTAGTCCACGGATGGATTCCCGTGCACGCAGAACCATTTTTATTTCTTCAGCAGAAGTAGAAAAGGAAAAAAAGAAAACGAATCAAAACGCATGAAGTTTAGAGCTAAGAAGTAAGATCGAACCAAAGGTATGGGTCATTACGTGATTTGTTTAAAAAAAACAACAATAAAATGAAAGAAAGTTGTTTTGTCTGTGTCTAGGAACGGAGTATAAATAAAAGAAGAAACTACACTTTTGTCCAGAATTTCTGTCGCATGTCTTTCAAAATTACATAAACAGAAATAACTCTCTTTCTTATGATAGAAAATGTTAAATGTCTTAGAAATATGTAGAAAAAGGAAACCACATATTTCCAAAAAATATATATTTCTGTAAAAAATTAAGAACTAAACTTAAAATTAATAAAAGAAATCTCCAAAACTGATCGCCAAATTCTAAGCTCCATTTTCCTAAGAGCGCCAAACGAGAGGCGAAATTTGCAGAGAGAGAGGGAATTTTATGCTTTACTGAAAATACAACGTAAATCTTTCATAATGTTAGCTACTATACTATTGCACACTCTAATAATAATAGATATTAAACATTTTATACGTAAACAAAAGAAATAAAAGGAAATAAGCCACAAAATATGGAAAGCGATCAGTCAGTTTGTGGCAGTGACTGATCGCTTTCTATTTTTTTTTCTAATATGCGTTTACTAAGAGAATGAATCTTAACTACCTTCGCAGAGTAAACAGCTAGCGCACGCTCCCTGAGTATTTTGATTTTATCTACGATCATCAGTTCCAATCCCATACCCTACGCTTCCCTTTTTTGTAGAAAAGCTTGATCCTGCCAATTTCTTAAACAGCAATGTTTTGTTTTAATAATGTTGCTTAGTATTATCGTCTTCATTCTAGTTTGTTTTAATATTTCCAAGTAATCCAAAATTACGTCCTTTAAATAAAGTATTACAATTATCAAGGATTGTATAAAAAGAGAAACTTAATTTTTAATTATTATCCTAACCGAAAGGGGAAACATAAATATTTGAAAGGGTAATTAACACATGACTAAACTTTAATGAAACATTACTAAAGTAAAACATTTACTCCGAATAGTCTTCACAAGTAATTTGTAGAAAATGGGCAGAAATAATGAAGATAAACTATTAGTTGTCAATTAAAAGTGTAGTAGCGATAGTTCTAAACCCAAGTAGAATATTCACTCTTTGCTTTATGAAAATAATAAACATGTTACAAAAAATGATCGTTTAGCTGTATCGTAAATATTTTAGTAAATAAATTAATAAAATGCATATGTATAATTTAATCACAGTGACTCGATAGCTGATTGCGAGGGTGAAGATAATGAATATTACTACAAACTATTACTAAGCTAGGGCCACAGTAGCCCAGTGGAAGCCGATTGATGTAGCTGAGCAGCTTCAGGTGTTAGACTGTAGTGTTGTCAACGGCTCGAGTGGCTCGGCTCACGGCTCAGCCACCACCGAGCCAAACCGAGAAGTGAGCCTCGCCCACACCTCACCCTACCTAGCCGGCTCGAGTCCTCGGCAAAGTTGGATCAAACCGACCCGAGTCAATAGCTCAGCCCGATGGACCTGCCTCGAGTCGATGGCTCACCTGAGCCGAACCAATGGCTTATTCCAACCGTGCTGACTCGAGCCAATGGCTCACCTGAGTCGAGCCGAACCGAGTCGATGGCTCATCGCAAAGGAACTGGCTCGAGCCGATGGCTTACCTGAGCCGAGCCGGTGGTTCATCGCAACCGAGCCGGCTCGAGCCCATGGCTCACTTAAGCTGAACCGAACCGAGCCGGCTCGAGCTGTTGGCTGAGATGAACCAAGCTGAGCCGGGTGACGTCATTATTAGACTGACGATCGCGAGCCTTTCGAGTCCCTCTGTAGTAGGAATGGAACAATTTTAATTGTCCTCGATGCTTCTGAATTCATGTCCCTGTCGATTCTAGGAGTCCTGAAATGTGATTGAAACAGAGAATAAGTCTGGAAGTTAAAAGTAATGTAGAGCGGTGACCTCTGGTGCATAGAGTCCCTGGTTCGATCCCAGCTCGCGCCAAGTGAACTTTGTGGTGGACACAGCGTGTGTGTGTGTGGGTTTTCTCGGGGTCATCCTGTTTTCCCCACTTTCTTTATTCTACCATTTCATTGATCTCTCATAACCACCGCCTCTTTTACCCTAGTCGGCATAACTGTGGGACGTAAAACTTAGATTGCTTATTCTTTTTGTTGTTAGGGGTAAATGACTGTAAGTAAAGTACTATAAATAACTGTGAATAGAACTTTTTATTCTCAGATAAAATATTAGCTTTCAACCCTTCCCGTTGGTCTAGTGAGTTGCACGTGCGCCTTTGGTGTATGCGGTTCCGGATTCTATTACCGCCAGAACACAAAAAATAATTATCTTTTCATTTAATCTTATTAATTGTCTATCATTTTTAATCTGAAGAGCATAAACGTGAAACATTAAACTAAATAATTTCGTTTCAATATTGTCCAGTGATTTCATTGTCTCAATCATCAATTGTTGCGATCATACTATATAGTACCATATGTATACAATTGGCTTGTCGCAGCTAATTGGAATTTGAATGTGGTCTTTTTGTGGTTGTTCAAAGATTCAATGCTTGTTTGTGTTATTTCTTCGGCTATCACTACTGCTGTGGCAAGCTGTCTTTCCTTCAGGCAGTTACCATCGTGCAGTTGTAGCTCGTGCCTACTACGTGTTCTGTGTTGTGCTCAGCACAGTAGTCTTAATACGAATAAAGCAATCTTTTCCTTTCTACATGAAGTCTATCACACAAATCAAATATAGATGAATGTATTTAGAAACGACAAAACTTTTCACACGTCATTCACTACAGAGGAATTTATATTATCCAGTTTTGATTGCTGGCAGAAACTAGTATTTTATACTAAAAATTGGCATTCAATGCGCAAAGAAATCAGGTTCACTTTAGGTATGAGATTTCCGAACTGTGCTATGCATAAGTATCTAAAGACTTATAGAACAGCTATGTTCGTTCGTCCGTTCGTCTCTCGACAGGTATCATGGAAAAACGACAAAAGATAAAGAGATAACGGATCTTGCAATCGATTCACCGTCCCAAGGATATGTTTCATCTCCTCTGTTTACTCTCTGTTCAAATCGGAAGTTGTTCAAGTTAATCATTTTCGGTTTCAACGTTTATCTACATAGAACAAAATGGTTATTAGATAACAACAAGCGGTTTTCTGCACCTAAAGTTTTGAGAAATCAATGAAATGGTAGAATAAAGAAAGTGAGGAAAACAGGAGAATCCCGGGAAAACCCACAAACACACGCTGTGTCCACTACAAAGTTCACTTTGCGAGAGCTGGGATCGAACCAGGGACTCTATGCACCAGAGATGATTGCTCTACATTTCTTTTACCTTCCTGACTTATTCTCTATTTCAATCATATTTCAGGACCCCTAGATTCGACAGGGACATGAATTCAGTAACAATTAAAATTCTACGCTACATAGGTCTTTTTCTCAGTGTTCTCGACAACCTGTATTGAAACTCTAGGCAACTATAGGCAATAGTATACTTTACTCTTAGCTGTTGGCTTTACTGAGTTCACTACCGATTACTGCATAAAATATACGTACTGAAGGTCAGCATTGTCCGGATGAGGAGAATTTTGAAGCCTACGTACCGACCCCTGCAAACCAACCTCTGTATAGGTAAAATTAACATTAAATATCTTACGTTACTCTGTTAAAGAACTCCACATACACACGGTAGACAAGATATAATCCATAAACAAGAGTAACCAAGTTACATCATACATTTTATTTTTTAAATAAAAGTTTGGCGTCTTATTTCCCTTCAGACAAGTCAAATGGGCTCTAAGTGAAAGTGCATGTGACTTCTATCTTAAGATTTAGTTAGATCATTAATCTGACATATTGATGTGTATAGTACTTACATTTTATATCTTCCTTCAAAAACTTACTGAAAGTAGTTTATTGCTCTAAAAATTATAGTACTTATATCTCGGTTACCAGTGGCGTATTTAAGTAGGGATTTTCGGGCTAAAGCTCCCCAAATTTTATTTACGATTTTGAAGTAAATGAAATATGATGTAGAATTTTTACTTTTACAGGAATAAAGTTAGCAACCCCCTACCACGAAACAAAATCGTAAATACGACACTGTCGGTTACATAGTCGAAGTGATATGACCCGAGGCTTCTAATATACGTTCGTATCAAAAAGTAAAAAAAAAAAAAAAAAAAAAAAAAAAAATACAATTGTGATATTGACTTATTTTCATACACATAATCAATTATTATAGAACAATACATGGCGCGTTCAGTGCACAAGGTAATCAAATCCACTTTTAATAATTTGAGTTAAATTTTATGTTTAATGATCAGTATTTGCAATGTATATGAATCTTCTTTCATAGCTTAAAAGATTCATGTCCAGATATTGTAAATAACTCTTACCATATGAAAAAAATATTAACTTTTCTATGTACTTGAATGTACTGTAAAACTTTATATCTATTTTCTCGGTAAAGTGACTTGATCCTCTTATGCTCTGAACGCTCCATATGTAGGTTGAAAACCAAATATATGACCTCTATCATTTTCCTATTTTTATATGCGTACATGAACAAATCAATGTTGAATCATTCTGAGTGTGGACTTCATTTGCATATTGTTGAGCATTTCAAGTGCTCTTATTGAACTAAAGTTATAAAATCAATCGCACATATTGACGTGAAGACTCAATTCAGTCCTGTGTGTACTAGTACAGTACAATCAACTCTTCGTGATTTCAAAAAATATTAAACTTTATGTATAGAGCGTGTTATGCTTATTATGGTTTATGAGCACAATTGACTTTGATCGTGCATATGGAAGGAACACAATACGTTCTCTTTTGTTAGAACTCAAATACTATATGTTTAGTGAATTACTAAGATTTAATTTCGTTTCATGAAGCTTTAATGTAAAGTCAGCCACATATCAACAGAAAAACGGATTAATTCTTTAACAATTTATCGTAATTATGCAATTGAATCGTTTCTTAAAATAACTAAGATAAGAAATGAGCATTCCTCAGGATATTTCAAGGACAAAATGCAACTATTTTGAATATTTGAATATGCCAGGAACAGATTATATCATAAAAGTCTTAAGATTGGATTAAATAATTTCTGTGGTAATATGATGAAATTTTATGAGTATTTGGCTAGCTGAGAATTTAGTCTTTTATTTTCCAAGATCTATCCTATCGCTCGATCCATCCCAAGAAGACACCGACTATTTTTGGTGTAAGGTCTCTTCCCAAGTGAAAATGTCCGAGAATATGACGTGATTTTTATTACGTCTTTTATACGTCATAGAAGTGACGTGTAAATCACGTCTTTTTCAGGTGATTTTCACGTGTATATCACGTCCCTTATCACGCCATTTAGGCCCTTCACAATGATCTTGGGGGAGGGGTTAGCTTTCGAAATGAGGCAACAAGAAGCCAAGGGGGTAAGTGACATCTGCAATAAAGTATATATGTCTTAAAAACGGATTCTTCACAGCTATATAAAATATACAAACTAGATGAAGTTTCTAGCAACCCACTAGACGGTCTACCCATGAGTGCTCCAATAATAATAATAATAATAATAATAATAATAATAATAATAATAATAATAATAATAATAATAATAATAATAATTATTATTATTATTATTATTATTATTATTATTATTATTATTATTATTATTATTACAATTGGGTTTACAAGTAGGATCCCATCTCTTTATCTTGCATGGGAAGCACGCAAGTCTGCTACGCTAATGGTGTCCCTTAGTCTGTGCCTGTTTCTCTGTTTCTTGTGGATGTTTGTTGTTATGCTGTTAGGCTTTTACATTATACCTTTACATTGTGTTAACCTTTTTTCTTTTTTTATTAGTTTTTTTGAAGAAGGAAACTGCTTTCCTCTGATATCTATTTCTTACCATTCATCTTGTTTCAACTGCTTAAGTGAGATCATTTTGTAACTTTTTGTGTCATCCATTTTCCTCACAATAATAAAACAGTCATTCTTAACAATTGATTTTATTCTCTTATTTGCAGTCTGCCACACTGATATATTTGTAACAAACTTGAAGTTTGATCCAACATCTTTCTAATTTTCAACCAACCCAACGACCGAGCTTTTTGGATTTCCTACTAATGCAGGAAAAGGAAAATTGCAGGTGGTAATGCACTTTTAGAGTCGTGTATAAAACTTTCATCACATGCACATTCCGGGCCCTGAATCTGGAACCATAAATGCTGCTATAATTCTACATCTATACAATATTCATTAGTTTCGATTATAGATTTAAAATCTACAGGCAAAAGTACATGCGGATGAAAATTTTTAGCTTCTTAGCTCTTATGGTTATTGAAATGAACAATAAAAATTAAAAATCAGACATTTTAGAAACGTGAAATTGAAGCTAATTGCGTAATTAATTACTAATTAACCATGAGGGCTGGAAAAGTTTTATTTTGGAAATAACTATTCACAAACATGTCTTTCAGCGTACAAAATATTACACTGCTCAACAAGAAATTGTTTATCTTAATGTTTTTACATTTACCGAATGATTTTGACGTGCTTATTACGAATCTGGTATTAGCTTTCCTCAACTGTCGATTGTTTGGAAGGAATTTTACAAAATCGTCTTTGTTCAAGAACGCCATTTTAGAGGAAGAATTTCAGGCTTTATTTCGGCTGTCCATAGATGGTAACACAGAAAAAACCCTTGTGGATTAATTAGAAAGTTCCGTTTCGTAACATATGCGTTCTATGATTACAAATTTTGAATACAGCATTTATTTTGAATGAAAATAACTGTCTAGAAAAATATAATTTATTATTTTTTCACCTTACTTTTACAAAAAATATTAACTTTTACTTAAGTAAAGTCAGTAAATTTCTATATGACTCCAATTGAATAGCGAGCTGCTCATACTTAACCAAGAAGCCTAGCCTCTCTTGTGTTTCTTACTGTGTCAGCGAGAACCAAGTATTGCAACACGTACTTGCGAGCATAACACAATTAGGACACTTAGGGGATTGACGAAAGTTTTCACTTTCGGAGGGCGCTTGTTTTTTGAATCTCATCTATCATCCTTCTTTTCGTTTCCATCTTCATTTGGGCTTCGGGCCTACGCTCCCCGCCTATCATGACGGATCTTAGCAACGGTTCCGGCTCATTGCATCTCGGTCAACAAACTCCAGCTAATATAGGGCCAAACGGTTGGCAGAAGTCTCAACCCCGGATTGTTACCGGAACGCTACGGTCAGGACTTACTACCACTGTTTCTGCTACTTACGCTGACTGCATCACTAAAGGACAGTGCATTCGCTCTCAGTCTCTCTCGGATGGTGAACAATCCATAGATCCGAAGAAACAGCGAGTTACATATACCATTGATCCAAGTATGAGCAATATCACGGACTGGGCATCATCTAATTCAGTCGATAACTCCAACACAAATCACCAACCAGAACCTGTATATAATTTCCTGCTGACAGATTATGATCAAAAGAATAATCCGTTAGAGCAGTTTCTCAGCAGTTGATTAAATATGTGCCTCGTCCTGCGATACGCGAAATCGTCAAAACTCGCAGAGGCATTATACTAAAGTCTACAAACTCAAATTTTGTATCGCATGTGCGAAACAAGTCCACTTTTGAGATATTTGGACCAAAGGCTAAACTATCCGCACTAACTCCAAGTACACGTAAAACTCCTCCTCCTAGGCGAATGCCAATGCTATCCGTTGTTATACGAGGAGTGGAACCAGATCTCACCGATGAGGAAATCTATGAGGAATTACATCAGGAAGGATTTCCTGTAAAGCGATGTATCCGGGTAAAGAACGATAACGGTGTAACATATCTTGTATGGGTTCTCACCGATCAGCTACAGTTGACAGACCAGCTTTTGTCCACTGGAGTTTACTTTTATCGAAGACGTTACAAAGTTGAACCTTCTCGCACACCTCCTCCTCCTCCGTTAAGATGCGAGCGATGAAAACTTTATAATGCACATCCCATATCCAAGTGTACTAACGATATTAAGTGTGGCTATTGTTCATTACAACATGCTACGAAGGATTGCCCCAATCAAAACGCGCCACCACAGTGTATTGCGCGTCCTGAAAAACATCCAACATATAGTTACAGATGTAAAGCTAAGCCACAACCGGAACGTTCTAAACCAAAACCTGTTGCACCCATAAGGTCTGCTGACCGTCCCACTCAACCTGCAAATTCTTTACTTCATCCTGTTACTGCTGAAGATCTGGTCCGATTCCTTACCATTATTCTACAGATCATTCATCCGTTTCTTCACACTCACATTCTCAACCAAATCATCCATGCAGCTAAAATTCTGTTTAACCTTCAGCTCCATGCGACCTGTTCTGGACCAACAGTTCATTTTCAAATCCAACTTATCGAAGTTTACGTTTAATATGGCAGCTTCCATTTGCAATATTTTCTGATTTTTCGTAATGGCGTATAGCTTCTTATTTATGAACATACGCTCACTATTATCACATCAAGTACTCTTCACGCAGTTATTACAGGAAGAACATATCTCAACTTTCGCACTCAACGAAACTTATCTGGCTCCTTACCTACAGTGTTACATACCAAAATATAACTTACTGCGTCATGATGACCCGTCCGGACCACGTCTGTACGGCGGTACAGCTATCGGCATTAGCACTCGTCTACTATACCGCACTGTTACCATGCCTCAAACTTTCAATCTGCCTGAATACAATGTAACTACTCTCTACCTTCGTGGTCGCACAATCACATTTGCCACAATCTATGTTCGGCCAGGAAAGATTCTCAACTATGATTTCTATCGTTTCATTGATACACAATCTTGGCATTATATTATCATGGCAGACTTGAATTTCCATAGTAGAACAGCGCGACAAACAACAATTTCTTGATTTTATACAAACTTCCACTACAGGAGAATTTTACATCTTGTCACAACCTACGAGACCAGCTACAACACAACGCCTGACGTAGTAATAACCTCGTCTTCTCTTTCTCCTCTTATCAACATTACTGTACTAGATTCAATCGGCAGCGATCATGTTCCTGTTAAACTAGAACTGCAATGTACAATAAGGTCGTCAAATCACTTACACCTAAAAATATATCTATATCATAAAGCTAATTGGGATTAATACCGATCCACAATCGACATCGCTATTAGCACACTCGCTATATCTACCTCGCAGCATAGTCTTAATCAAGTCATCACTGACCTTACTGAAGCAATTCAAAGTGCAGCGGAACATTCCATTCCGTCTACTCATGTACAACTGCATAAACCTATTTTGCCACCAAGAAATCTTGTACTAGTTTCTGCTTCACGTCGAGCTTATCGTGAATATAGAACCAGCGGCAACTTGGAGACACTACGCTTACACTGCCAATATCTCCGAATAACACACAACTACATTGCAGCATACAAGAAAAGACAGTGGATTTTAACGTGTAATACTCTTACTACAGAAACTCATCCCTGCAAATATTGGCGTAAATTCAATCAACTTACTGGCAAAACGTCTAGTACACCCTATCCTCTTATTCACAACCATCAAGCTCTTGATAATGACATCGACAAGGCGAATATTTTTGCTACATTTTTCAAAGAAGTCTTCACTTCTCTTTCTGGACGGCACACACTGCACAGCCTTCAAACTTCGATCAACCGTCACGCCGATCCGACCTCTCCTCATCTACATCCTTCTGACCACCATATTCTGGAACCTAATAATCCACTTACTCAGGCTATAGGCCCAGATGACATCAAGGCTATTTTAGCAACCAAACGTAGTACGGCACCTGGATCCGACTTCATCACATATGCTCTCATCAAACAAGCACCTCCTTCTTTCATTCGGATTCTAAGCCATATTTATACTTTTATCTTGCGCACTGGCTTTTCTCCGCTCGATTGGAAGTATTGTAAAGTTCTTTTATTTTCTAAGCCTAAGAAACCATCATCCGACGTACAGTCGTATCGCCCGATCCATTTAACAAGTTGTTTCTGCAAATTATTAGAACGCATACTCGTTCGTCGGCTTCACGACCACCTCCTCATGCACAATCTTCTGCCGATCCATCAAGCTGGGTTCCGACAGCGCTTCAGTATACTCGATCAGCTCTTAAACTCGCCACTACTATGTATAACTAATACAACAAGGGATTTCCTTCTTGTTAGGTTACGTTCGATTTGGAAAAGGCATTTGATAAGGTTTGGCATCCTGGCTTGATATACAAATTACATAACTATATGCTGCCCATATCTTACATACGATTAATCAATACTTTCTTAACATGACGTCTTGTATATATTTTTATTAACAACGCTTTATCACACCCCATATTCTTACATTCTGGCGTACCTGAATGTTCTTCTCTGTCTCCTTTCTTATACTTACTGTACATTGCTGATCTCAGACACTTCTCAAGTCCAAGTCTACCAATTCGCCGATGACACAGCATTTCTCACAACAGCTCGCACTATCCAGCGTATTAATAGACTCATGCAGCCAGCTATCGACACATTTGTCCGTTGGTGTCAGGTCTGGAGACTCAGTATGAACTCAGCGAAAACACAATCTGTAGTCTTTCAACCACCACGTAGACGATTCAGAGTGTTTCGCAATTCGAATTTATTAAATATTCACGTGGACAACACGCCAATTCCTTTCACATCATCTCTTACTTACCTTGGGGTGATATTTGACTCAAAGCTTACATGGACACCGCATCTTAAGAAAATTGTTACTCAAGCTAAAAACAGACTAAATCTACTTAAACGTTTAGTTGGCACCAGGTGGGGTTTACGACCACCTACTGTCCTCCATACTTACAAAGCTTATATGAGGACTACTTTAACCTATGGCCATATAGCTTGGGCAGCAGCTCCCGTCAAATTTTATAAACAATTGTCTATAATGGAGCGGCATGGTTTTAAATTGGTCTATCGAATTCACTTACCAAGCCCAACCAGACTCCTCTACGATCTCATAAACTTTCCATCACTGATCACCCATCTAGAACAACTACACTTTCCATCACTGCTTTGATTTACGACATCCCATGCTTCAGGATATACTACGATATGACCGAAACAATGATGCACCGCTACAATACGTCGACACTCCGCTCCAACACTATCTTACACTGTATCACTTCCAAATGGATCCTGCCAATCGAGACCCAGAAGTATTTGCTATATATCATCCACGCCATCTGTCAACTTCCATCTTTCGATATTTCTTATCTTTTTTTTTTTTTTTTGCTTTGATGCCCGATGGCAGACGAACAGGCTTTACATTCTATATGAATGCTGATGTTTATGGACGGTATAGTATGGAAGTTTCATAATAATAATCATTTATTTTTTATCATGCGAATAGAAAGTATACTCTCAGAAATCTGTTTTGTAAAATTTGCTCATTAGATAATGAATTGATTGTTGCAGAAAGAACCTAAGTCGATGTTGAGTAGCTTTGAGATATTAAAGAAAAATTTTTTAAATTCAAGAGTACAGACCTGTCTTTCTTCAATCTATAGTTCCACGTTACGTTTACATCGTTGTAACACGTTATAGTGCAGTCAAATTACCAAAAAGTAAAGAACAAATTAGTAACAAGCTGAAACTTGGTACAGATGTTAGAAATGATGTTCTAAACAACATACCAAAAGTTCCCTGAAATCCCACGTGACCTTCGCCGCCATATTGGAAAATGCCGCTAGAAGTGTCGAATGAACAATGTCAAGATAAAAATAGAAATATCTTCGCTATGGTTGGAAATAAGGAGATAAACTTAGTATCCTTCTATAGAACATAGATAACACAATATTTTTTAAAGAAAAAGAATTTTCGTAAGACGCATACTTTCAGAAATATTTCATTGAACTTAGGAAGTAATTATTAACAAGTTAAAATTTGACTTAGATGTTGGCAAAGATTATTTAAATGACATACTAAAATCCCACAAATTTTTCGTTCGCCATATTAGAAAATGTCCAAATGTCGGAAGTGATTGAAAAATGATATTTTGTAAAGTGAAATATGGACCGGACTAAATATTTCAGAAACTGTAAATGCTGTCGATCCGGAGTCAATTGGGATCAATGCTGGTGCAAGGGGAAAACGTTATGACGTGTTTAAGGTTGTCGTCCGCCATCTTGGAATCAACTTGTTTATTTTAGATGGCAACATGTTCGTGCGACATATTAAACAACATTCTCGTTCGAAGAGAATCCCAACGGTAAGGTTATTTTTCCAAACTCTGCAACAGTTTTGAAGTTGTGAATAAATTTAGGATATGTTATGTGTGAAATGCTGTGAAATGTGCTTTGAGAAGTTTCGAATTGAATTATAAAGTAAAAGACAAGCTTTGAAACATCTCACGTTATGTATTCTTTAATAATCAGGAAAAAAGAGAACTTGTTCATTCAGCCATCGATCACATTACGACCATAATGCGGCCGTAAACCATCTTGTTGCCAATATTGATGAAATCACCCTTCCTCGTCCAATAAAAGGGCATAACTGTGTTTTCAAGTGTTTTCAAACATATCTTCATAATGTGCAGCATCCGATGCTCCATCAATGAAAACAGTTCCAGTAAGTGTTTCGTCCATATTAGACACCACA
The DNA here is from genome assembly GCF_964235325.1 of Thermobia domestica. Lineage (NCBI taxonomy): Eukaryota > Metazoa > Arthropoda > Insecta > Zygentoma > Lepismatidae > Thermobia > Thermobia domestica. The sequence continues at coordinate 117,504,996 of NC_137456.1, read as the reverse complement.
CCGCTACCTTACCTACATCTTGCATCTTTGATACATCTATCTAATTAAGATTTGTATTGGCCCAATACGGGACCTTTTCCCCGGTATCGAGGAATCCTACGGTAAAGCTTAAAAAAACTGCAACTCTTTTGAAGTTATGAATGGATTTAGGATAGATTATATTATCATTTAGACTTAAATTTTGTCATGTGTAGAATATTATATAGACGGAAACCGACTGTCACTTTACTTTTTTCTTGTAGGTAGGACAGGATGGTAACTCGAGAGGAAATAATCTAAATTACCCTTTTGGCAGGATTACGCAGTTCAGCAATAACGGCCGTCTTGAAAGAGCAACATCCTAATCGCGAGTCGGTGACAGACATTGCTGTACGAAAACTAATCCGCAAATTCAGGGCAACGGGAAATGTTAATGATTTACCTCGATCACGACGACCACGAAATGCAGCTGACCTAGACACATTAGCAGCTGTGTTGGGTGTATTGGTGGAAAGTCCTACGAAGAGTATGCGACGTCTATCAAGTGAACAAATTGTTAGTGTCAAAAGTGTTCAAAGAATATTAAAAACTGAAAAGTGGCACCCTTAAAAATTACAGTTGAAACAAAAACTGTCAGAGGATGATTTAGATAGACCAATGGAGTTTTGTGAGTAGGCGTTGGCACAGATAGCTTGTGATGCAGTATTTCCTTATAACGTTGTTTTTAATGATGAGGCAAATTTCTAACTCAACCTGAGGAGGAGATTAACAATACTAATCTTAATACTAATCTTAATTGGATAGATGCATCAAAGATGCCAGGTGCAGGTAAGGTAATGATGTGGTGTGGAATATGGACGAAAAACTTATTGGAACTGTTTTTATTGATGTCATGTCGGATGTTTCATAATTTGGAGATATGTATGAAAACACACTTATGCCACTTTTGTTGAACGAGGAAGGGTGATTTCATCAATATTGGCAACAAGATGGTTTACGGCCGCATTAGGTCGTAATGTGATCGATGGCTCTTTGAACATTTTCCCAACTGCTGGATAGGTCGGCATGGACCAGCTGAGTGACCAGCAAGGTCCCTCGAACTAACTCCGTTGGATTCCTATCTGGGGGCACTTTAAAGCTATTGTCTACTAGTGTAAAATTAATGACATTGGCTACTTGAAAATGAGAATCATTACGGCCTGTCAACAAATATCACCAAATATGCTTCACAGAGTGCATAAGCATTGAGTCGCACGGTTAAGGATATGCATAGAACAGAACGGTGTGCATGTTGAACATGTCATGTGATTGTAATTGTTATCATTTGTATAAGTTCTCTTTTTTCCTGATTATTAAAGAATACATAACGTGAGATGTTTCAAAGCTTGTCTTTTACTTTATAATTCAATTCGAAACTTCTCAAAGCACATTTCACAGCATTTCACACATAACATATCCTAAATTTATTCACAACTTCAAAACTGTTGCAGAGCTTGGAAAAATAACCTTACCGTTAGGATTCTCTTCGAACGAGAATGTTGTTTAATATGTCGCACGAACATGTTGCCATCTAAAATAAACAAGTTGATTCCAAGATGGCGGACGACAACCTTAAACACGTCATAATGTTTCCTCCCTTGCACCAGCCAATTGACTCCGGATCGACAGCATTTACAGTTTCTGAAATATTTAGTCCGGTCCATATTTCACTTTACAAAATATCATTTTTCAATTACTTCCGATATTTGGACATTTTCCAACATGGCGAACGAAAAATTTGTGGGATTTTAGTATGTCATTTAAATAATCTTTGCCAACATCTAAGTCAAATTTTAACTTGTTAATAATTACTTCCTAAGTTCAATAAAATTTTAAATCAGTTTGATTGTAATTTTCGTAATTTTAGAATTTAGAGCTAAATATTTCTAAAAGTATGCGTCTTATGAAAACTTGTTTCTCTATAAAAAAATATTGTGTTATCTATGTTCTATAGAACGACACTAAGTTTATCTCCTTACTTCCAACCATAGCGGAGATATTTCTATTTTTATCTAGGCATTGTTCATTCGACACTTCTAGCGGCCACTTTCCAATATGGCGGCGAAGCTCACGTGGGATTGCAGGGGACTTTTAGTATGTTGTTTAGAATATCATTTCTAACATCTGTACGAATTTTCGGCTTGTTACTAATTTGTTCCTTTCTTCATTGAAATTTGAGCTTCATTTACTGCACTATGAGATACTTGTGATTTCTACACACAAAGATGCGTCTTTCCTTAGAGAATCGGAAAAGATTATAAACCAAATATAAGAAATACGTGACTAGAATGTTTTCTACAACCATTGATTCACGTAAACTCTCTGGAGTTCGCGTACACGGAGTTGGTCGGGATTTTTTTAAATCTATGAGTATACGTATTGTAGCGGTTTACAACGGTATTTCACGTTTCCTAGTTCGGATATCAATATCTTTTAATTCATACAGCCCTCACGTTTTTACATTAATCGGAATCATACACAGCACACACACATAAATCGGATGCTTGTAATTGAAGGTACCGAACAATAAACCAAATTTGGGGTCACAAGGATCAAAAGCAAGGCCCGTTCTTGACATCACAATTACTTGTAATACCGAATATTGTTTTTCAATGAAGTTTAATGTTTTAAATACATTCATACTATGATAATTGTCACGTGCTCTTTTGTTGAAAGATTGTTATTTAATTTCAAACTTACGTTGGGACAAAAGTTACGGAAAGAAATAAGCATTACAGGAGTGCAGATCTATCACGTAAAAAAAATAAAATAAAATAAAATACACTTCTCCACAAAACTTAAGCAACTCGAAAGAAGTAGCAGAAAATAAAACGACAAAATCACTGCACCAAGTATAATCAACAGAAAAACGCCACAGATACATAATGCAACACAAATAAATGACAACAAAACAGTTAGAATATACAAGGTGCCCAGAAAGTTCAGAACCACGATACCTCGACATGTAAAACTAGACTGTGCGAGGGCATAGACAGTCAATATGTCGTGTGATCACCACGAACAGATAAACAGACACGACAGCTGGTCTAGAGTGTTGATCAAGTCTCGCGGCATATGGTGCCACTCCTCGAGAAGAGCTGTTCGCAGTTCAGGAAGAGTACGTATTGGTGAATTGCGCTACGCTATTCGACGCTCAAGAGAATCCCACACATGTTCGATGGAATTCAAGTCCGACGTATATGCTGGCCATGAAATGAGCGTAATGTCTTCACTCTCCAGATACTCGGACATCAGATGGCCATAGTGTGGGTGGACATTGTCATCCATAAACAGGAAATCTGGATCAAAGTCTCCGCGGAAATTTCGCACATGTGTATGGAAAATTTAATCGCGAAAACGTTGTATCGTCAAAGTGCCAGTTCCACAATATGGATATCCGTTTTCCCATCCAACGTGATCCCACACACACCATGATGGAACCATCGCCAAAGGACGGCCGTTCAGCAATGAAATTTGGGTGATAGCGTGTTCCTGGCTCTCTCCACACTAATGTCCAACCAGAATCAGATAACAGACTGTATCGAGACTCATCGGAGAACATAACGCGCGCCCACTGATGTCCCCCCCCCATGCCACATGTTCCTGATACTTTGTGTAACGGGCACGTTTGTGTTCCTCTTTCAATGGCATACACAGCAAAGGCCTTCTGGCATACAGCCCTGGTGTATTAAGCCAATGACGAACAATTTCATGACTAACACGTCGACACATCGCCTGAAACAAATCATTTGCCTGCTGAGACATGACGCTTGACGGATCACGTCTTTTAGCAATTTGAGAAATCGGTCATTGGTAGCCAACGTCTTCCTCGGACGACCTCCTCTATGACGCCTACTGCCTATATGTCCATTTTTGGAAGCGACTCCATAAGATTTGACCCAATACTTTTGTTCACATTGAATTCCTGCGCCACGCCCACTTAGGATCAGCCTGATTCCAATACCCCAATTATTCGTCCGCGATCAAGTCATTCAAATGTCGTCTACCAGCCATTGCAAGGTGCCTACGCTTGATATCTCACACTGGAACCACGAACTCACTGCTTGAAACTTCAGACATAACTGGGATGTTGTGTATTCTTCGTGACAAAATCGGCTCGTAGCGGTTGCGACAGTGCTACACGCGCTATAGGGGGCTCTCGTCTTGCTTGTGCGTGTCTTTGTATATGCATGCCTTCTGCCAGTGTTTAGTGGACCCCACACGTAACTTATCCTACGTTCTCCCGGGTTGCTTAAGTTTTGTGGAGCAGTGTATGTTTGAGCATTCTATGACATGCCAGTGTACAGATAGTGCATGTTATGGATAGAATAAACTCGAAGTTAACACTTTCACTTACCACTAAGGCTAATTAATTTTCTTTGTTAATTTTAATAATAAAATACTCATTTCCTTAGCAAAAATTTTAAGATTTTATTTTCTAAAATTCTGACACAGTAGTTCTCGTACTTTCTGTTAACTTTAAATTGCGATACCCTGATTTTCGTACCCTAGAAATGCGGCTTGTCAGGCCTGTATTAAGATACTATAAATCCCTCGGCCCAAGAAAATATGTTCATTTCTACCTTATTTGCTCGTTTTCAGTATAGAACTAAACAATACTATCATTCTGCTTATACTGAACCATCCAGCGGAAAGGTACAGTATAGAGTCAAGTGCACGGATTATGTTGGCAGCCAATAAGGAATTGCCTCAGGTTTTTCTAATTCAGTAACGTATTAGCATGTAAACTCGGCCAACTTGTCTTAAGTTTGATCTCCTTTAAATTTACTTCTCGTGAACAGCCTCTTGTCTCCGCAAACCATACAACAATCTCATTTTTTAAGTATGATACCCTACAATTGGCGTCCCTGGGCTCAGACTCATGTGACCCGCCAGTAAATATGTCTCTGCTGCACTGTAACTTCCTCATGTTACATTGAGTTACTTGTTTAAATAAACCAGTTGAAATACGCGTTTTTCTAATAGAATAATAAAGTTTATGGAAAATATTTTAAAAAGGTATATCTTAATTCTCTCCCTTGAACCCTTCCAATAAAAGTACAATCCTAAAAAAACAGCTATGTTCAAAAATTCATTTCAAACGATTCGGCCTTGTTCATGCGCTGGGAATTTTATAAATACAAAATAGGATGTTAACATATTATAGAACTAACTGGAGGGAATAGTGAGATACCCTATTTTTGATATACATTTTGACAACCTTTTCCCTCCTTAGGGTATTTAGAATAAGTCTTTAAAACCAATGATGGTTTTTAGGGGGTCTGGGGTTAAAATTTCCCAGGGTTAAGACATGCAACTCGCGACATATCTTCGATAGGGCTCAATAGGTTACTATTTCCACCTTCCGGAGAGAAGCTTCTGAAAACACCATTGACAAAATAACACGATAAGAATTCGGCTCGAGTACAGTCTATGTTCAAAAATTAACTTCATACGGATCAGCAGTTTTTCAGTTAGTGGGAACATAACCATACAGTACATTTTAATATATTGCGATAAAGAATTAACTCAATAAAAAATTGAAATGAATTAACGCTTTAATGCAGTACATTTACGTCTATCTATCTATCTAGTCTTCCCTTCGTAGTATGTGTGACAAATTATTCTTTCTGAAACTTTCGCTTAAAAAATGCAGTAGTCACGTAGTAAAATAAATGTTCATTCCGTAAACAAATATTGGTCACGCAAATCAGAAACATGTTTGTAAAAAACAGAAGTAGCCTATTTGTCTATGACCTTCTCATATTGATTGACCAATACGAAAAAATTACGTCAGCACATTTACTTGTTTGATAACAAATCACTAGAAGTTATCTATGTATTAAGTACTTTTATTTTACTTGAAAGTTCATGACATGATGAAAAATGAGTTTCAACGGACAACTTTGCTGTAGGAAATGAGCACTGTAAGTAGTGTTATGGTTTGTCCGCGGAAGACTTGCGTTTGATGCTCTTTCTTACGGGGATATATGCATTTTGAATATCACAGTAGAATATACTGAACTTTCACTGACGAAAAGATGCATAAGCAGTAATTAATCATAAAGTGTTAATTGGCGCACTAGTTATTAGAATTATTGAGTGCAAATCCTATGTAATTCATTAAGAATTATTAGTTTGAAAAAATTACATTTCTTTGGAGGGTTTTCGTTTTTGAAAACTCCGAGTAAAGTTGAAACTCTAAGTAAGATAATTTCTTTCTCTATACTGTTGCATGTAAGGATTAATTACATAATCCTCTAATCAAAGCAGAAGAGATAGAAAAACAATCATTTCAATTTTCGTCGCTTATCAACATAGAGAAAAAGGATCATGGACAACGAGAAAAGGTTTTCTGCAATCGATTCAGAATCAAAGAATAGATTCTATCTGCATCCCTATTTCTCTGCTAAACAAACAAACAAACATACAAAAATGGCGATAGAAACCTTCTAAATTTCAAATTTCAATACTGTAAAAATTCGGCCCTTTAAAGGGGAAGGTAGAGCTAGATTGAGTAAATCAGAGTAAAGAATCGATTCTCACTATTGGTTTATAGTTAAACAATAATATAAGAATAGTATTTAGAGAAATATTATAATATAATTCTTTTAATGCGAGGTAAAAAAAAAAAAAGGTAGTTTGAGATCTTGCAGTCTTGAGGTAGGATCTCTATAGAGCTGCGGGCAAGCTATAGATTGATGCAGGAAATCCCAATGCAAGCAGTGAGGGCTCCGAAGCAGGCTAAGTAAATGAGGTTGGGATCCCGACAGCGTTCCGAGCAATCTAAGCTAGGTGGAAGGGTAGCTTAGAGTCTCGCAGCAGACTAGAGGCTTTGAGGTTGGGTTTGTCGTAGAGCTCTAAGCAAGCTAAGGGAGGGGACACTAACTGCAGGCGCTCCAGGCGGCGATGGAGCTGCTGCTCCCATGTTGTTATGTGGCTTATAGGTGGTGCTCGTAGTTCGTCGTCTGCTTTTTGTACTAATTTATCGTAAGATGTAGTACTTTATTGTACATACATGTGGTTGATATTTACAAACAGAAGCATGTGTGATTGTTTATAAACACAAGCACGTGGTACATTAGAACATTGATTTCAAAGAGCAGAAAAGAATGGATATAACGATAAACGCCTTTGTGATATAAATTTAGTGTCCGAAAAATAAGGTTCATCGCACCCTTTATCCTTCTATTGCATCCTTCTACTGTTATATAAACTCTTAATTGACATAAGGAAAGACGTATTTCAGCGTTTTGAACTTCCGCTGCTGAAATAGGAAAGGAAAACTATCAGCACTCTTATATGAAAGAGTGAAACGACTCAGTCATAGGTGCCCAGGTCAAACTGATATATTTAAAAATGTAAGATTTGTACAGAAAAATCCTTGTATTACGAGAGCAATGAAGAAAAAAGAAACGTTTTGAAATAACTGTCCTAAGGGAACTAAAGGGGAGCAAATGTTTTAGTCGGAATAGAGTCCACATGAATCGCTCAAGTTAGGGAGAGGAAACTTGACATACAAACTCTTTATAAAACAACAAGTGGATATGTGACCGAGCGTTTCTGAAAATTCCAGTTTTAAGACGAAAGGGACATCTATTTCTCTTTTCCTTTTATTTGTATTTAAAGTGACGTTATCTATTGCTTGTGATTGCATCACGACTAAAAAGAAAGACTTCTTTGATTCTGTTCCTGTATTCATATGTTTGTAAGCATAAGTGTAACTTCAATACTTTCTAGGGGCAGAACTAACCATACTTGCACATTTTTTGGCATTTTTGAATTTTGCTTTTAAAAAAGGCTAAAGGAGGCTAAAAAAGGCTATTCTAAGAAAACGACTTTGTATGATCAGGTACCATATAGATTCCCTTCCGGCCTCCCAATATTCAACATCATCTTCCCTATGTTCTTGAGTTCGGATTTCAGAAATGTTGCTAATGTTGTGTTTGTATCGTCGAGTACTACAACAATTAATCAAAACATCGTGAGTTTCGTATCGATGCCCTCTACCAATGCTCTTTTAATATAATCAGGCCATATTACACAAACAATATCTGAAATATTAGGCAAGTTCTAGCTCTACTGCACAAAAGGAAACAATTTGCCACCTATTTAATTGTTGTCACAGTAATTGACAACCACATATAATATGCGAAAAACAGTAAAAGAAAAACCCTCTTATCTAGCATATAATATACATCTGTCAACTCTGCTGTCACGGCATCTATGTATCAATGTACTGATTTTATTTATTATTTGCTAGGTGAAATGCCCTTTTTCACACGGGAAGAATATGTTTATATGAAGTGTTTTAACCCATCCCCCCTTTATATTATGCATGAAGGATGAATTTGGACTGAAACGGCATAGGTAGTGTCGCTGTTTATCCCATGGATTGGACACTAATGTCGATCTTTTCTATCCTCTTCCTATCCCGGCCCATATCGAGGTGGCGAGCTTGAACTTAAACAAAGTCGGGAATGTTACTAATAACCTCAGCAACTATGGACTGGGCGTTAATATAGGTTGTTTTCGATTACTTTCAAATGTCAACTCCTCACGCCTTCTCACCCTCTTGCCGAAAACGTAGTAAACCAAAGTTACACCAGGGTTCACGCGTCCAACATGACGTGTCATATCCACCACCCTTCACACCCTCGCCGAAAATCTGCTAGAAACATAAGGTAGATGAAGATACACTCATGTACCAAAAATAATCAGAATCGATGCAGCTAGAAGGTGATCGTGGACAAACCACTTTACATTAATTTTATACATAGAAGATGCTCCTCTTACCCCCTTTTAAAGAGGTAAGATCAAGATTTTAAAAAAATACTGACAGGACAATAGCCCTGTTTATTTAATGAAGATTTAATGTATGAATTTTAATCTTTTTAAGTTGAGAGAATTGTGGGATACTCAATTTATGGCATAAATTTTGATCCACCCGCTCCCCCTTAGGATATGCATTTTAATCAAGGCAATATATCAAAGCCCGAATTAAGCTATGGTCCAGTCATATACCAAACTCCATCAAAAATAGTGAAGCGGTCTAGGACTAATTTCACTGATAAACATCGTTACATTTATCCTCCCTTAAACGGAATTTATTAAAACCGCTAGAATTTAAGGGTCCTATTACTTTAAATGAAGAATATATGTACCGATTTTCATCTTCCAACTTGAGCGGATCATGAGATGCTCAATTTTTCGCATACATTTTGAACCCGACTCTCCTCCTCAGAATACACACATTAATCGAAGTAACATGATAAAACCACAAGTTAGTTTATAGTCCAGTCATGTACCCAAAATACAAATCAATTCAGCATTCTACCTAATATTGAGGAACACATTTCGTTATATTAATTTATATGTGTGCCCCCTCGGCCTCCATAAAAATGGGATTTTCAGAAGTGCTGCAACACAGATCCTATTATTTTAGTGAAGAATTTCGATACGAAGTTTTTCCATCCTAAGTTAAGAGGATCGCGAGACATTCAATTTTCGCATAAATTTTGACACCCTCTTACTCTCCCTTAAGATATGCATTTCAATCACAGTAACATGATAGGAGCCTAAATTGCGCCATGGTTCTGTCATGGGGACCGCGATGGCTCAGTGGTAGAGCGTTCATTTCTGGTGCTTGGGGTCCCGGGTTCGATCCCAGCCCCTGCGAAGTGAACTTTGTGGTGGACAAACACCATGTGCGTGGGTTTTCTCGGGGTTCTCCCGTTTCCTCCCACTTTATTCATTCCACCATTTCATTCATTACTCATCATCACCGTCTCCTTTAGCCTAACCGGCATAACCGTGGGACGTAAAACTCAAAGATTTCATTTCAATTTTTTACATTTGAAATGTCGGGGTCAATGAAAACTTGACCCACGACCCACTGACCCACCACCCACCGTGACCCACGACCCACTCTGTCCCACGACCCACCATGACCCTCCACCCACCGTGACCCACTCTGACCCACTGTGACCCACCACCCACCGTGACCCACTGTGACCCACTGTGACCCACCACCCACGGTGACCCACTCTGACAGACCACCCACCGTGACCCACCACCCACCATGAACCACTCTCATCCACTTTGACCTACTCTGACTCACCAAAATCCATTGTCATCAACTCTGAACACGATCCACGGCCTCTTCTGAACTGACTAAAGAGTTTAGGCCTACACTTGTAATAAAACAAGACTGTGAAATTGTCACTAATCGAAGTTTGAATTTCTAGTCAATCGCTCAAGCAGAGCACCACTCTGTTACTAGGGATGGGCAGTAACAGAACGAGTTTCGAGTCGAGCCAAAGGTAATTTTCTCGATTCGAGTACCGAGTCGAGTCGCTGTTTTGAGGTCGAGTTTCGAGTCGAGTCGAGTTTGATAAATGGCTCGCTCGTTTAGCTCGTTTTAGCTTGTTTCGAAATCATTGCCTGATTGAATGATTAGACTGGAAAGCGAAAGCTATGAGAAATGTAAGCACTAATGTGGAATACTTTTAGTGTTGCTCACGAGAGGGGACATTGCTCGCATCTCGTCTCGTCTCGATAACGAGACGACAATATATTTTTATAACGAGACACCTTCAAATATGGTGAGCATCAATATAAGTATATTCTGTAGTTCTTACCATCAAGGCTCAGACCTGCACAATCGAAGTTTTGAGCCCAAGCAGAAGCCCACCCCGGGAAGTGATGTTAACCGGCTCGACTCGGTTCAACTGAGTGAACAGCTCGAGCCAGCTCGGTTGGGATAAGACATCGGCTCGGCTCAATTTAGCCGACAGCTTGAGCTGGTTCGGTTGCGACGAGCCATCGACTTGACTCAATCAAGTAAGCAGATAGCTGGAGCCGGCTCGGTTGAGATAAGCCACCGACTCGGTTTGACTCTGCTCAGGTGAGCGTTCGGCTCGAGAGACCTCGGTTGAAACGAGTCCATCGGCTCGGCTCAACAAAGCCGATGGCTCCAGTGGGGTCGGTTAGGGTAAGCCATCAACTCGATTCGGCTCCGCTCAGGTGAGCCACCGGCTCAAGCCGACTCGATTGGGATGAGCCATCGGCTCGAGTTGGCTTGGTGGGGATGAGCTGTTGTCTCAGCTCACTTCTCGGTAGGGATGCGCACGAGACGAGTCGAGATTTAAGACTGTTTCGACTGGTCTCGAGAAAACGCTGTTCGAGATTATATATATATATATAACCTTTACATACCGTCTTATAAGCATTTTTTAAATAATTTACATATTACGTAGCAAATTGCGATACAAGTTTCAATTTCTATCGCAGTTTGTAAATTTTGTAGATCATTTTATGCACTATAATGAGTAATTATATATTCATATAGCAAGTCTAATAAATACGAAAGTACTTGACAATTCCATTCATTATGAAGGAAATTGTGAATTACTCTCGTATTTATTGGATTTCTTCTATAAATTTATTATTATTATTATTATTATTATTATTATTAATTTCTCGACTACAAAGATAGAAGAAGAATTCAGTCACTAGTAACACAGAAGCGAAAATGACTTCTAATTGAAAATAATAGCTCAATGCATTTAATTTCGGGGAGAGTCTATAGGGGTACTTTAGAGTTTACGGCTTATCTCTTCAACCCGCGCTCATTGTTGGAAAAGCATTATATTTTATTATGTTATTTGTCAAGTTTAGCGAAATAAGAGTTTTACCACAGCGACAAATTGAACAATTAGGCTCATAAAAACAACGAATTGGCTGTTCTTCAAATACACACACACAAAGAGAGAGCCCATTTGGTCAGGATGTTTTTTGAGTTAGCTTTGTGGCGTTTCGCAAGGAGAAATCTTACAAGTGTAGTATGCTGGGTTTTACAACAGATGTAAATGGGCATCAGCACTTCAAATGAAAAGCGAAAAGAAAAGAGCTGGTTGCCATACTTGAGACTTGCGAAAATGCCAAACATGGGATTGAATTATGCCAGATTTTCAAATTATATTCCTGAACTACTTATCTTCATTATTTTAATGAAGTGTTTTAATTGTATTCATGTACAAAGGTAATATGAGGCTGTGTCGCAAAGATAATACAATAAATTGATAAATACCACTATATATATATATATATATATATATATATATATATATATATATATATATATATATATATATATATATATATATATATGCGTGTATGTGTGTATAAATTAACAATTGATTTTTAAAAAAAATATCCTGCTTAGTATTCACAGAAAATATTTTTTCAAAATTTAAATTTGATGGCTGAATCAGTAGACTTTTAATATATTCACATAGTATCCATTGACTTGCGAAATAGTCTACCTCCAGACGCACTTAATTTTTTAACCATCCCCAGATTAATCGAACAGTTTGATACATTTGAATGTGACTTAAATTTCTATTCATAACTATTCTTATAAAACAGGGAGATTATGAAGAGATGGATATACTGTACAAAATAGAATAAAAGTATATCATTCGGATTTCTATAATCCCACAGTCCTACCCAGGGCTTTCTGATTTTAAACAAGATAATGTGCCTAGCTGAGACTTTACATTGTGAAGATTATATTAGTGAAAATTATGCAAATACTATTTTACAATTTAATAGATATTACTAAATATTGAGCTGTGGCTATGTGGTTAGCGTACGCTTCTTCGGCGCGGGAGTCGGGAGTCCGCGGTTTGATTGACAACAGGAGCTCATGTGGTTCAAATCTCAGGTTAAGCTGTAGGTTCACGTCTTATACAGCTTTGCTCGTGAAAGGGACACTAAACTATAATCTAATTTAATATTACTAAATATTTTTAATGGCTTACCAAGACGACGTGAATTTGACTGCCATCAAATCCGTTTTATATTGTCACTTAATCCAGTGGATATTAATATAACAATTATAAGACACGAGTGTATAAAAATATTCAGACACAAGTGTATATACACACACACACATGCATACCAAATATCAACACTTCAAAACTATTTTACAAGTGGTAGACTGCGCTGCATCAAGCAGTGTTACCTTCAAACAAAACTTCTTCATTTTCCCATTAACGTCTCATATAGTCTCGCTGCTGAACAGGACGTTAAACTCAAAGTTAACTCATTTTCCCATTTGCTGAGCTGACCTGATTTTGAGTTTAACATCCCTTCAGCAGCGAGGCTACATGAGACATGGACCTACTGGTTAACCTGAAATCCGAACCACATTAGCTCCCGTCAGGAATCGAACCCGGATCTCCTACACCAAAGGCGCTTACGCTAACCGCTTAACCACAAAGGAGCTCAATCATCCTCCCATTTGTCTGCATTATTTGATTCACCCACAGATTTGTCACATATAGACCCTATTTGCTCTTGTCATTGGTTTTACCATTTTCGTGGAGGGTTCGAACTAGTCACAACCTGTAAGCTGAACACATTCAGAAACTAAAAGAATTACGTTCATTGTGTCTGATAAAGAACTTCGTGCTTGACACAAGCGTTTCATTTTTCTCTGAACATCTTTCTTCGGCAAAAGAGTCGGTTCTCTGTATTGGAAAGAGGGAAGGGCGAATTTATACTTTATGCATGGATAACATTTTAAGAAGTTTACACAAAACATGCCGCTTCCGACATAGCTTTGAAGCATTTCTTTTAACGGTGTATTACTGGCTGTCCTTTGACGCTCGTCCCCCTACCCTCTCAAGTTCTAAATTGAAAAGGGACAGAAACATTTCAGATAACCACACACTCAGATTTCAGTTAACACTAATAAAACTATGGGTAATTGGTAAACAGTCTTTTGTAGAATCACGTTCTGCTTATTTTTGAACATTTCTGTGAATTTAACAATACAACAGCGGAAATACTGACAAGTTTTATTGCTCCAACCATCGCTTCAATTAAAAAGGATAATTCCCGACGGTCGTTGAACTACCTAACTTTTCGTTGTTTTTTTTTTCTGTTCTCAGAAGGAAGAATCAAAATGCTAGATGCTAAATGCGTGTGAATTATGCAGGGTGGAAAAAATCGTGATTTTTTAAAAAATATTTTTTTTTATTTAAATCATTTTATTTATTTATTTATTTATTTAAACCAAATCTTTCTCCTCCTATATAGTACAAGTCGCGAACTGAAGAAAAAAAAAACATTAGGAATTAGTATTAAATGTTAATTATGCCATTTAAGTGAAGGTACTATAGTATTGGTAGTTGAATTTTGAATTAGTCCCCAATCGTTAAGCTATTTCAATCCGAAACAATGCTTCCTAAGCATTACGGAAAAAGTATAACAACGTTTATCAACATTGCATTTTTTCCACAAATGTTACTGATATTTGGTAGGGCATATTAAAAAAAAAACTAGGTTGCGGCACGAAATACATATAACATCCGTAAATTTCGCCTAAATTTATAAAATCTAAAAAAAATATCTGGTAACAAACAGACATGCACATAAAAGAATTTTCGTCTTAAATTCGAATGGTGATTTCCCCGTTGGAATAGTTTACGATTTACAAACACTATGTTACGAAGAGAAGAAAGCAGGAATGCCTTCTTACCAGGCCCGTGCTGGCCCACCGGGACACCGGGACGTGTCCCGGTGCGCCCTCCGAAACATCACGGTATATATAAAGGTACAAGTTTTTAGTAATAAATTCTTACAGTTTTATTGGTACAAAATCCGTGAAAGGTGCAGTGCGCCCTATACATTAGGCGCCCTTGCGAGTCAACATCAAAGATGAACGATTTTATTTACTCTTCTGTATATCACAGTTCTGTACAATAAATACATACAGTTACTATTGGTAAATAACCCGTGAAAGGTACAGTGCGCCTTTTACATAAGGCGCCCTACGAAACATCACATTATGGATAAGTGGTTTTAGTTATCCTGTGTACCAGCTTTATATAAGCGCCCTCTCCCTGAGATGCCCTGCGAAATATCACATTTAAAAAAAAATATTATTCTGTATTTCAGTTTTGTATTATAAGTTCATACAGTTGCTATTGGCCAAGAACAAGTGAAGAGTATAATCACTTACAAAAATATTATAAAGTTATGTAGCTATAAAACTAAACAACGTGATACATCAAGAAGAGTTCGGATAGTCAAACGTATGATGCATTCATGAAATACTGCACTGACACTAGTCTCTAATTTACGATTTTTACGGCAGCGAAGCTTTCACGGTCTTAATATGCATCCATATATCCGAGCATATTGATTGTTCCTGTGTGTTTTAAATCAGTGTTGGGATAATCAGTACTTATTGTAAAATATAGCTATATTGATTTCCGTATAATGTGGTCTTTCTGTCACCACGGCACAGCGCGTCGTCAGGTTGTGGATCGAGCAGAAGGTCTCTGGAATATAGAGGTTAGCTGCGAATATACTGGATAAGAAGTTGCGGACAGACAAGGAGTGATATTCCAGCTTGGGGATTTGGTGTGGAGCTAACAACCTCATCTTTTTTTTTTTAATTTTAAGTCTTGTTCAGATATATTCGCAGAATCCTCAGATCAGAACTGATAACTTGGCACGAACTCAGCAAAGTAAAATCGACATGAAAATTGGAACATGGAAGATAAGAAGTCTCTATAGGACAGGCGCGTTAAAATGTGTAATGAATGAGTTTAGAAATATAATAGAAGATGGAACTAGTGAGAGATCAGGAAGTTAGATGAGAAAGAAATGGAGCAGTCGTGTCGGGAAATTTTTTGTCCTTTTACGGGGAACGAATTAAAAATTACCAACTAGGAACAAGGCTTTTCGTTCACAAACGAATTCTACTATCAGCAATTACATGAGTTGAATTTGTTAGTGATAGATTTTCTTTCCTCTCTTAAGGGTCGGTGGTGTGATATTATCGTTTTAAATGTACGCCCCAACAGAAAATAAGGATGACAATAAAAAAAGCTTTTATGAAAGAATAGAACGGGTATTTGATCATCTCCTGCAATACCATATGAAAATTCTGTTAGGCGGTTTCAATGTGAAGGTAGGACGAGAGGGCATTTTCAAACCGATTATAGGGAATAAATGTCTGCATAAGGAAGGTTGTGACAACAGCGTTAGACTCGTGAAGTTTGCAACATCCAGAAACCTTATCATGATGATTACAAAATTTCCACATCGCGACGTTCGAAACTATACTTGTACCTCACCAGACGGAAAACCACATAATCAAATCGATCACGTTTTAGTAGATAGAAGAAAACAGTCTAGCACAACTGATGTTCGGTCGTTCAGAGGAGTTGATTATAATAATAAGAGAGAGACTATCGTTTAATAAAAGAAATATTCAATATGTGAAAACGGAGTGGTTTAATTTTAAAAAATTAGAGGAGAGTCAGGTGAGAGGGGAGCCAGATTGAGGTGTCGAATAGATTCTCGGTTTTAGAAGGTTCGGAGAGCACTAGTGTTCAGGATACTTGTTTGAAATTAGAGATAACATTAAGATTTCAGCAAAAGAAATATTGGAACACTCAGAAATACGTAGGAACAAAGCATGGTTCAACCAGGAATGCACTAAAGTAGCAGAGAAGAGAAAACAGAAGAAACAGCGTTGGCTACAAAATCCGAACGAAATAACTACATAAAATTTCACTATCATCTGGCGGAAAACGTCCAAATCTTTTAGAACAAAGAAACGTGATTTTTGAAAGCTAAAATTAATTAACTTGAAGATAATAGTAAAAATAAAAACATTCCGGCCAGGTATAAATGCATCAACGGACTTAAGAAAGGCTATCAATTTTGTGCTTATATA
The DNA here is from genome assembly GCF_964235325.1 of Thermobia domestica. Taxonomy (NCBI): domain Eukaryota; kingdom Metazoa; phylum Arthropoda; class Insecta; order Zygentoma; family Lepismatidae; genus Thermobia; species Thermobia domestica. The sequence goes on along the minus strand of NC_137456.1, from coordinate 117,488,219 downwards.
TTAAAGAAAGCTAAAGGAACAGTTCTCACTGATCAGGATAGCATCTTAAATAGATGGAAAGATTTCTTTGACGATTTGCTTAACACACAGACAGAAACTAATTTGCGTGTAGAAAGTGAAATGCAATACAGCATAACCGTATATTCCAGAACCTAACCAGACAGATACAGATGAATCGCTATATAAAAATTAAAGAAACACACATCTCCGGGTGTAGACGAAATTCTGGTTGACTTAATTTTACCTGGGGGGGGGGGATTGTAGAGCAAGATACACAAACTCATTCTCCTTATCTGGAACAAGGAGGATTTACCACAAGAGTGAAAAGAATCAATCATTGTTCCAGTTCAGAAGAAAAGCAACAAAACGGATTTAATAATTATTGAGGCATTTCTCTTCTGTCAACATCCAATAAATTTTCTTAAACATTCTTAGCAAGATTGACCCCATACGCAGATGAAATTATTGGAGATAATCAGAGCGGATGGAGGTAAAATCGATTAACTATCGACCAGATATTTACTATTCAACTAATACCTGAAAAGAAATTGGAATACAATATTCTCGGACATCAGTTATTGACTTTAGACTAGGATAGGAAGGAAACATTGTACAACATGCTTAAAGAATCTGGAATACTGAAAAAGGTAGATTAATTAAGATATGTTTAAATGAATCTCAAAGTAAGGTTCGAGTAGAGAGATTCTTGTTAACGAGATTTCACGTTGAGAATGGCTTGAAAGAAGGAGATGCGTTGTCGCCATTATTATTTAACATTGTTCTGGAGAACACTATAAGGAAAATCTGACAGAAATCAGGTCTTAGAGCTGAATTGTATTTACCAGGTTATGGTGTATGCTGATGATGTAAATTTAATAGGGGATGATAGAACAATATAAAGGACGCAGAAATCTTACTTAACGCTTGCAGGGATATGGGCTTAAAAGTAAATGCAGAGAAAACTAAATAAATGGAAGTTTGTCGGGATCGTAATACTGCATTTTATGGATGGGTTTAAATACCAAATAATATTTTCTTTCGACAAAGTGGATACTTTCAAATACCTAGAATCATTATTAACAGACCAAAACCATAATCACAAAAAAAAAAAAAAAAAAGTTGATGTCAATTGAAAGCAGGGATTTCCTGTTATTATTCAGTTAAAAATGTTTTGTTGTCGTGAATTCTGTTGAGGAATTGTAGCTTAAAATATGAAACGAAAATCATGCCTGTTGTGCTGTATGGTTGCGAAACACTGCCACTGACTCTGAGGGAAAATCGCAGACTGATAGAATTTGAAAACAAGAATCTTAAACCAAAATTCGAACTCCAAGAGGAACGGGAATGGGAAATGGCGGAAACTCCATAACGATGAACTGCATAATTTTATACCGTTTACAAAAACATTGTTAGGGTCATCAAGTCTAAGAGGCTCAAACGGGCAGGTTATGTAGCCAGAATGGAAGAAATTAGAAACGCTTTCAAAGTTCGAACTGGAAATCCAAATAGGAAAACGAAAATTAGGAAGACCGAGGCGCAGATGGGAGGAAAATATTAAAATGGTTCTGGCAGAGATTGAAATATAAAGTAGAAACTGGGTCCAGTAGGCTAAGGACATAAATCAATGGAGAGCTTTTGTAAACGCGGCACTGAACCTCCTGTGTCCATAGGCCATAGAGCTATATTAAGTTGTTGATACATTTAGCTTCTTTTTATTTGATACATTTAGCTTCTTTTTTATTTGAAGTTTTTCTCTAGTAAAGAGGATTTCGATTCAAGGTTTCCACAAATTAGCTATTTACGTTAATACTAAAACAACTTTGGTGGTGATTTTGATATATATGGTGTATATATATTCCCGTTTGTATCGGCGCCCTTTTACTAGACTTGTCCACCGCCCTCATTAGTATCCCAGCACGGCCCTGCTTCTTACCCGTTCAAAAACGGGATTTCCCCTAATCATCCTCTGCATAACACTCGTTTTCATGCTGTACTGTACTTACCTCCATAATTGAAATAACAGAATAGAAACGGGATTTTACTTTTTTCACTTCAAATTAGGCCTAATTTATTTCGGAATTTGATTTTAATAATCACTTGATTATTTTAAAAAATCAAGTGATTTAAATCTTGATTTAAATCAGAATGATTTATTAGAATTAATCCAATGCTCCAGATTAAATCAGAATTAATCCAATGCTCCAGATATAGCACTTGACTAACTTCTTACTAAGTCCAATAAATTATTATAGACTACCAACTGCTCACTTAGACAATTTATGAAGTTCACTTTAACGCAACAGTTTTATACAAATTAGATATCTGGATAGATACTTAAGTATTGTTAGCATATTTAAAGTACTATCAAATATCATGACATATAATTATTAGTATTAATTAACTGAAATGAGAAGAAAATCAAAATCCGCTGGCGAAAGGTTAACTATTAATTTTAAAAATGCCTGTACCTTTTCAAAGTAATAAATGCTAGTACCGTACGGTGTTGGTTTCAAGGCAAATAGCTGTTTCTGTGTGATTAGTTACTTCGAAATAATTTTAAAAAATACGCAAAGATTTTCGAGACATTCGAGTTGAATAAAGATTTTTTACGAGCACAGTCTCGACTCGAATTCGAGACATGTCTCGACTCGTGCGCATCCCTACTTCTCGGTTCGGCTCCATAGTGAATGAGCTGTGAGCAGAGCCGCTCGAGCCGTTGACAACCCTAAACCCGGGCCGAGTAGTTTTGAACATGTTTGGCCGGCACCCTATAACTTTTAACAAATTTTGGCTCGAGCTCGAATACTTGCTCCTCCAGAATTCAAATTCCAACCTCATGAACAACGTTCTTGCCTTCTAGACTTCACGACTACCTAGGTCGCAGTCAACTAGTTCTTAGTATTCAGATACATACCGCCTATCTTTCATGTTTATACACGGTGTTATAATAATAATAATAATAATAATAATAATAATAATAATAATAATAATAATAATAATAATAATAATAATAATAATAATAATAATAATAATAATTTGTAGTAGAATTAGTAACATTGATAATAATTATATTGTCTATGTGGAATAATTCAAGAGAGTACTTGAAACTACGTACAGGATTTAGCTCGATTTGACTCGTTTTGGCTCGACTCGACTCGAAACTCGAGCAAAATTCGAGTCGAGTTTCGAGTCGAGTTGAAGGAAATTTTTCGAGCCGAGTTCTCGAGTCGAGCTAAAAGATGTCTGTTTCGAGTCGAGTCGAGTTTCAAAGAAAACTCGCTCGAATTCGCTCGTGCCCATCCCTATCTGTTACAATAACGGTGTATCTGACCTTTACGATATAAAATGGTAAAGTGTTTGTCAGTGAGGAAAATGAAACAGTTCGAGGTGGGGGGAAATTAGGGTGTGCCTAAAATATACTTGTACTAAGAGAGTATTCTTGCAAGTGTTAATTTGGAAAAGGTTACAATATGGAAAAGGTTATGGTTTCTCAGTTCGGGTACCCTATGTGAGAGCATTTCCATAAAGTATGCTCATAATTGTAATCACTAAAACACCACGTTAAATTTAAGTTACAAATGTGCATAATTGCAATTATTATGAATGTTTATTCAAAGTAGTTTACCTAAAGCAAAGAAGAGACTTACTAAAAATAGTACAAAGTTGAATAACACAAATAAGCCATTAGTAATACAAGTATACATTTTCCAATATACAAGTATATAATTTTCCACCTTAAAACAAATCTGCGTGGTAAATCATCCGCAGCGGAATGATGTTCATCCTTCAGCCAAGAAATAACTCGCTCGTCTACTTTGAGCTTGTCTAGCGGTGGGGCATTAACATTGATGAACAACAAGTTAGACAATGTTTGAGCACTTAGTCTATTTCTAATATCAGTCATCTGTAAATTCATAAGGGGAAATCCCCGTTCGCACTCTGTCGTGGAAATTGATAATACTTCCACCCGATTTCTGCAACTCCTCATCGACAATCTGCTTGTTAGACTTAAGTCTGATAACGATTTTTCTTGGTCAGGTTTGAAATACTCAGCAAGAAGTATCATCTCTCTATCACCATACAACATCTTTTCCATATAGACCATGCCAGTTGGCAATGTCGACCCATGTAGAACAAAAACTTCATCTACCACGCCTTTGATAGGGAATCTTGTGAATAAATTATCAATTAAAGCCTGATAAACTGATGATTTCTTATTTGTTTATAAACTTATTTTTTGTAATTACACATGAAGGTTTGATACCATTACCAAGATCCCTCGCCCGTCTAGGAAGCGAAAGGAACAAGGTTCCTGGAAAGTGTTCAGAGGTGAATGGGAATTTCCCTCCTTCTTCAACTTCAATTACCACACTGTTGTTTGCCATGTGCCAAATTACGATGAATTTCAATTAAATTATCATAGTATAATTATTTCCTTGTTGAATTACGAGGGCAAGTCAAGAAAGACTTGGACTGATTTTTTTCCCGGCAGTTCTGTTAACGCTGGAGCTTCATAGTTTGGCATACAAGTAGGGTGGGTCTTGCTGTGCATATATATAAAATGTTGTTAAGGAATCATTGCATGTTTGGTAACCACGACTTTTTATTGCAGGTGATGTTCTGCGCCGCCTCTAGAAGTCGCCTGTAGAAGAAATGGAGTCATTACGAGATGAACAATTTGCAGCTATACAGTTCTGCTATCGCCTGGAGAAAAGTGCAACAGAAACTTTAGGAATGTTGAGAGCAGCCTACAAAGATGACGCTCTGCCACGAAGTACCGTGTTCTGGTGGTTCAAAGAGTTTAAAGAGGGCCGAATGACAATCACGAAAGCTGGTGGACCAGGTGTATCAGCGTCAGCTGTTACTGAGGTGAACATTAACACGGCAGCAGTCATTGTTAGAGAAGATCGCCGCATCAGTATCGACGATCTGGCAGCCGCACTACGCATATCTCATGGCAGTGCCTTCAAAATTTTGCATGACCACCTCCACATGAGCCGAGTGTGTTCGCGATGGATTTCGCGACTACTGACACCAGAGCAGAAGGCCGTTCGAGTGAAGACTTGCAGGGAGCTGTTGCAAAGGTTTGAGGATAGTGGAGACGCCTACCGCACCGTGCGACTTTTTTCTATTCCCTGCCCTAAAATCCAGACTGCGTGGACGCCGCTTCTCCGATAATTCCGAGGTTCTGAAGGCATCGGAGGCGGTTTTGAAGGACCTCTCAAAGAATGGCCTGCGACACGTGTTTAAGGACTGGAAGACTCGAATGAAAAAGTGCATTCAAATGGGCGGGGACTACTTTGAAAAGGATCATGTGCCTGTTGCTGAGTAATAATAAATTGCCTAGAAAAAAAATCAGTCCAAGTCTTTCTTGACTAGCCCTCGTATCAATACTTTTCAGTGGAAAAAAGGATGAAATTTCAAAGTTCCAAATCAAAGTAAGTAGACCAACGTAAAGGGAAAAAAAGTGTAAAATTTTCCATACAATTATGCGTATAATCCAAACTTCAAATTTCCGTGTAATTAAGCTTACAGTACAAATTTTATGCCTATTTTTCTAACAACTTTATGGGTTGATTGCCCTGTGCTGTAAGCGCTCCATATAATAAACATAAGCTTCAGCAATTACTATAGCAGAAAGCAATGGATATATGAAGCCAAGCACTGTATTTTTTGTTTCTGATTTTTTTCTTAAATAACATCGATCGTTTTCGATCATTTTTACAAACCAGCTCACTACCAATTTTCCATATATATAGAAAGTGCCCTCCCCCCACATAAAGCAGAATTTTAAAAAATGCTAGGACACATTCTGTTTATTTTCAATAAAAAGTTAATACACTGAATTTCAGCTCCCTAAGTTTAACGGTTTGCGAGATACTAACTTTTTTTCGTCAAAAATTCGGATACTCACTACTCCTTAGGATATTATGCACTATAATGAAAGCAATATACGTAACCTCCCAATTTGGATTAAGGCCTAACTATATACCAAAAGTAATTTCATTTGACTTTGCAATTTGATCGTGATGATTAGGCACACATAGTTACATTCAATTTTTTATATAATAATTTATATATTACAGTGATTCAAAAATGTATTTTTTCCAGTAGTTAGCTCTAAAAACTCACAGGTCAAGTTGCAGTGTAAGTCCTATTGCTATTATTACTATTAAAAATATCAAAGCCAAAAGTGCCTGAAGTTCTTTTTTCACTTGGTTAGATATACTCACCTCAGGTAAGTAGACAGAAACAAGTGGAAAAGGAAGGGAAATGAAGGTCTTGAAAGTAAAACGGAGACAAATTTACCAGTCCTCAGAAGATACTGTCTACAATGCAGTGAACAGAGAGGGTCGGTAGATCATACTGAGTCGGTGGGTCGCAGTGGATCACGGTGGGTGGTGGGTCACAGTGGGTCATGGTGGGCGGTGGGTCGCAGTGGGTCACGGTGGGTCACGGTGGGTGGTGGGTCACAGTGGGTCATGGTGGGCGGTGGGTCGCAGTGGGTCACGGTGGGTGGTGGGTCATAGTGGGTCACATGCTGTTGACCCACGACCCACTCAGAAAACTTGACCCATTGACCCACTCCATCTCTGTCGCTTATACTTGCCCCCTATTGGAAACCACAAAACGGGCGCCCTTGCACAGGTGTCGTGAGAAACTGCACGGCTGCTTCTACAAGTTCTGCATTAACATTATTGTAGAAATGTAAGAGATTCCGGTCATTCCTTGGAGCTGAAAGCACAAAAAGAGAGGAATACCATGCCTTTAAATACACTGCGATGACAAAGTCCCGAAGCCTGTTCAGAAACAGGAAACTGGGCCGGCTGTATTGGGAATTGTGCTGTACAGTTCTGTGCTACTGTGTGAGCATGATCAGCGCACAGTGAGAACACTGTACTCTTTAGAACAACATGAGTTTATCCGTAAAACTTTGGAGAACGGAATATGTTGCTATGCAAAGGGCATTCAGAAAGAAATATGCCTTGCATTTTTACCCAGACAGGAACATAATATGGACGCTAGTGGATAAAAATTGGAAGAAACAGGATCGCTTCTGAGTGAGAAGGGAAGGATCGAACCCCGCAGGAAGGTGTTGTGAAAGATGTCAGTTATTGACTCCTTATGTCACCCAAGAAATCCATCCGTCGTTTGTGGCAAGAAACCGGCTATAGCTGTTCAACATGTGATTTATGGGTGTTACCACTAACACTTAATTTCTATTCTCACTAACACTTAATTTGTTTTCTGCAATTTCGCTTCAAAAATCCAAAACCTCATTCTAATTGTAAGGTTCACTGGCGAAAATTTCCTGTTTTTCTTGAGGTGTGATCGATATTATCTCGGATGAATTTAAACAAGTAAACATAGTTCCATAAATCTCCCATCCTTCCTTGATCATTTGCCACAAATCGCATGAAAATCGGACTTCAGTTAGAAATTCTGGACTCAAATGCAATCCATGAGATTTTAAAAAATCACCCTATATATATATGAAATCCGTTATAGTTCGCGTTTTTATGCTGTATATACAGGGTGACTCGTAATTCGATGTATTCCTTGCAAGGGGCTATTCTACTAGTACTTTAGAACATTTTCATCTATTTGAACCGGGAGTCGCAAACCAATAGTTTGAGAGTAATTTGCACATGTGTGACTTCTTTGAAATTTGCTTGCTAAGGAGAGGTGCGCGAGAAATTTTTACCCTGACCCACTTTCACATACCATAGAGCGGTGAAATTTTACATGTGTAATCCTGCATACCTATGTAGGTTCTGTGGTACAGTCCGCAGCAAAAATCCTGCAACATGAGCATGTAAGTTTATTGTAAAACTATGCCTAACAGCCCAGGTAATCAACATAACGTCTAAGTGGCACGAATCACACAGGAGAAACCTCGGCGTCCTCACCTGCAGTAGTATGGGCTGCACTTTGCCGAACTTTTTGGCCCCTGGGTCCCTGCCTCAGGACCCATGGTCCCTGGCCGAAGTCAATGACCTAGGGGTACATAGGACCACCCCCTCTAAATTTTGGCAGGGGTACCATGGCCCACCCCCTAAATTTTGGCAGGGGTACATAGGACCACCCCCCTTAAATTTTGGAAATTGCCAAATTTAAAAATTTGGTATGGTAGGGTAGGACCATAGTATGTACCTCTATCAGTATTGGGGGTCTATGTCGTTCCCTTTCATGGGTAAAAAATTGCCAAAAAAGTTAAATTTCGGTGGTTTTTGACCTAATTTATCCCCTTGGATGAGGTGTTATTACCCTATATGGTTATATGGGCGTATACAGGGGTCCATTACCTTTCATAAGACATGGGTATATTAATGCACCCCTTGAAAAATTTGGGAGGGGTACCTTGGCCCACCCCTTAAATTTTGGAAATTGCCAAATCTAAAAATTTGGTATGGTAGCCTAGGACCACAGTATGTACCTCTATCAGTATTGGGGGTCAATGTCGTTCCCTTTCATGGGTAAAAAATTGCCAAAAATTCACATTTCGGAGGTTTTTGACCTAATTTATCCCCTTGGATGAGGTGTTATTACCCTATATAGTTATATGGGCGTATACAGGGGTCCATTACCTTTCATAAGACATGGGTATATTAATGCACCCATTGAAAAATTTGGGAGGGGTACCTTGGCCCACCCCTTAAATTTTGGAAATTGCCCATTTTCAACATTGGGTATTATAGTACAGGACTCTAATATGTATTATGATATATTTGGGTGGTCCACCTCGTTCCCTTCTAGGGGTACAAAATTGCCAAAAATATAAACGTAAGCAAGACGTAGTACCACGTGTTTGGTTTTTGGTCGATTTTATTCCCTTTGATGACGTGTTATTATCCTATATAGTTATATGGTCATGTATAGGGGTCCATTACCTTTCATAAGATATGGGTATATTTGTGCACTTCTTTAAAAATTTGGGAGGGGTACTTTGGCCCACCTCTTAAATTTTAGAAATTGACCAATTTAAACATTGGGTATTATAGTACAGGACCCTAATATGTATCATGATAAATTTGGATGGTCCACCTCGTTTCCTTCTAGGGGTACAAAATTGCCAAAATTTTAGTACAACCACGTGTTTGGTTTTTGGTCGATTTTATCCCCTTTGATGAGGTGTTATTATCCTATATAATTATATGGGCGTATACAGGGGTTCATTACCTTTCATAACATATGGGTATATTAATGCACCCCTTGAAAAATTTGGGAGGGGTACCTTGGCCCACCCTTTAAATTTTGGAAATTGACCAATTTAAACATTGGGTATTATAGTACAGGACCCTAATATGTATCATGATAAATTTGGGCGGTCCACCTTGTTTTCTTCTAGGGGTACAAAATTGCCAAATTTTAGTACAACCACGTGTTTGTTTTGGCGCAATTTATCCCCCTTGGATGAGGTCCTATTACCTTATATGGTTATGTATATTGGTCCATTCCCTATTATAAGACATGGGTATATTGATGCACCCTTTAAAAATTTGGGAGGGGTACCTTGGCCCACCTCTTTATTTTGGAAATTGCCCAATTTAAACATTTGGTATAATAGTATAAGACCCTAATATATATTACTATAAATTTGGGTGGTCCATCTCGTTCCCTTTCATGGGTACGAAATTGCCAAATTTTAGTACAACCACGTGTTTCGTTTTTGACCTAATTTATTCCCTTGGATGATGTCCTATTACCTAATATGATTATATGGTCTTGTATAGGGTCCATTTTCTATCATAAGACATAGGTACATTGATGCACCCCTTTAAATTTTGGGAGGTGTACCATAGCCAATCCCTTAAATTTTGGAAATTTTTCAATTTAAGCATTCGCTATCATAGTACATGACCTCAATATGTATCATGATAAATTTGGGTGGTCCACCTTGTTCCCCTTCATGACTAAAAAAATGCCAAAATATAAACATAAGCAATATGTTGTATCACGTGTTTGGTTTTTGGCCCAATTTATCCCGTTTGATGCGGTCTTATTACCGTATATGTTTATATGGTCATGTATATAGGTTCATTTCATATCATAAGACATGAGTACATTGATGCACCCTTTAAAATTTGGGAGGGGTATCTTGACTCATCCACTCAGTTTTAGAAATTGTTTAATATAAGCATTTGGTATCTTCGTACAGGTCTTCAATATGTACCACTACAAATTTGGATGGTCCACATCGTTCCCTTTCATGGGTAAAGAACTACCAAAAATCAAATTTCGGAGGTTATTGACTCCTATTTAGCACGTTATATGGTTTATTACCTCTATATGTTTATGTTCTCTTTTAAATTTGGGAATTATAAAATAACATAATTTGGTAAACGTTTTCTAGGACCCATTGGTGTTTCTCTTATGGCCAAATATTCAAAATTTAAAGGTTATTAACGGGCTTTATTATTAAATGAGTACAGGATTTATTACTTTTTCATAAGACACAGGTGTATTTGTGTACCAATCTTAAATTTTGGGAGGGGTACATTTCTTATTGTCATATCAATAATTGGTAATTGTTCTTTGGGTAAATCATTGTGATCACGTGATCAGTTATTGACCTATGATGGGATTAGGAGTCCAGGACATTGGTACATTTAAACTTTGTAGGATAATTTGAGAATGCGTCATTGGTATTGATTATTACAGCCAAATATAAACGTAAGCAATACGATGTACCACGTGATTGACCTTGATGAGGTAGTGTACAGGGATACATAGCTAACCTTATTGAATCTTATGACTCATAGTCTTAAGGGAATACATGCTACAACACTGGCAAAGTTATTGTTGATGTAATTTGATTGGTTGATCACTATCTTTCGTGCAATCTGATTGGTTGCTGATTTTCAAATCTTTGCTGCATTCAGTTTTAAGTTTTGTTTAACATTTAAAAATCTTGGTTTCGTTCAACATTTTGCACTCACTGATAAATATGATCAAAACCGTTTTATTTGTTAATCGAATAGTTAAAAACCGGATAAAGTTTGACGGTTAACCGTGAAACGTAAATTTTTTTTAGTTTGAAAATTTTTTGTTTGAAAGTTTTTGTTTGAAAACTCTTGTTTCAAATTTGTGTTTGAATTTTTTTGTTTCAGAATTTTGTTTGAAATTTGTTTCAAAATTTTTTCTTTGAAAATTTTTTTTGTTTGAAATTTTTTGTTGCAAAATTTTGTTTAAAAATTTTTTGTTTAAAAGTTTTTGTTCGAAATTTTTGTTTTGAAATTTTTCGTTTCCAAATTTTTTTGTTTCGATTTTTTTCGTTTCAAAATTTTGTTTGAATTTTTCGTTTCCAAATTTTTTCGTTTCAAAAATTTTGTTTCAAAGTTTGGTTTGACATTTTTAAAAGTTTGTGCACTCATTAGTAAAGAACCTGAACTGTTTAGAACAAAAACCTCTGGCAACATTGTGGTGCAATAGTACACGTCAGAACCTGGGGTTGTACTTGAAATGAAAAAACACAATTCATTGAAATGGATCATTTTATTACACTCCACATACATCCATACCAGATAGTGGTTCTGGATATTGTCGATACAATGTATTTTGAACTTCTTGCACTAGTTTGTCTTTAGCATATAATTTTAATTCCAGTTGAAGTCTTTTAAGGTCTATTGCAATATCAATTGGTGGAAACTCAATGTCCATTTGATCACAAATAAACTGTTTATCAATACAGGTATGCACCCACGAACGATGTTGACAACCATCACAATATCTAGATACATGTTGTACAATATGCATAACACATTTTTCAAAATAGTACTTTTTCAGGAATATACTAGTTTTGTTGCACACTTCCACTGCATGTTTCACACACTGAAATACGCTAATGAATTTGTTCCATTCCGTTTGTGTTAGATACACCATATTGCGAGGGACATGAAATGTACTCTTTTTACGTAACAGCACCATCTTCTCTTCGAGGACTGTACGCAGCACCACTTCATGATTTGAGCCTAATGATTTGACTATGGTCACATTTAGCTCATCATGAAAATAATCGTTCATTTGGTCGATTTGTGAACATAATATTTGCCATTCTTCACAGGTCAGTTGTACACCAAATTGTTCTGCTTTGCCCAATCGAATCACAGGTTCAAATGTTCTAGCACTGATACCAATCATCACATGTTTTGTTTGAAATATATTTATTGGATAATAGCTTGCGAAGATGAACTCTTTATCGTTAGAAGTACACATCTTTCCTCCTGAAAAGCACTTGCTCAAATGATTTCGTGGGATGACACTGTATTTGCTGGTTTATAGTTATTGCTGACGTCATTGGTAAGGAATGTGCTGACGTTTGAATTCATGATTTCATCACAGTTGCTGACGTCATGCCGACCAACCAAATTCATACAACTACGGCTGACGTCATTGGAAAGAAATGTGCTGACATTTGAATTCATGGTTTCATCACAGTTACTGACGTCATGCTGACCAACCAAATTCATACAACTATGTCTGACGTCAAAGGAATGATTTCATGATTTCATGAAATTTCATGATTTCATGATTTCATGATTTCATGATTCATGATTTCATGATTTCATCACAATTGCTGACGAATCTGGCTGTGTACTAAATTCAAATTGATGACTTCGACCCAAGAGTCTTTTATAACATAAAGATACAGATCCAGTATTTAAGAAACGCAGCATTTCTTCTTGTTTTGATGCTTCCATGGGTAAATATCTTGCTGGTAAAATTATATTCTTATCATTTTCAAGCTTCACTACGATTCTTAATCCAAACTTTGTAGGGATCATTTGGCTAGCTAAGATTCTATAAGGTACATTCTGTTGTAAATCAGTAATCTTGGTAAATGATTTCATCACATCACGTGTGTTTAGAAACTGTAGACAAGTAGCCATGATGATGTTATCATGAATACTAACTCGAACGATACTTATATATGATGACGTTGCAACATCATGTTCTGACGTGTACTATTGCACCACAATGTTGCCAGAGGTTTTTGTTCTAAACAGTTCAGGTTCTTTACTAATGAGTGCACAAACTTTTAAAAATGTCAAACCAAACTTTGAAACAAAATTTTTGAAACGAAAAAATTTGGAAACGAAAAATTCAAACAAATTTTTGAAACGAAAAAAATCGAAACAAAAAAATTTGGAAACGAAAAATTTCAAAACAAAAATTTCGAACAAAAACTTTTAAACAAAAAATTTTTAAACAAAATTTTGCAACAAAAAATTTCAAACAAAAAAAATTTTCAAAGAAAAAATTTTGAAACAAATTTCAAACAAAATTCTGAAACAAAAAAATTCAAACACAAATTTGAAACCAGAGTTTTCAAACAAAAACTTTCAAACAAAAAATTTTCAAACTAAAAAAATTTTACGTTTCACGGTTAACCGTCAAACTTTATCCGGTTTTAACTATTCGATTAACAAATAAAACGGTTTTGATCATATTTATCAGTGAGTGCAAAATGTTGAACGAAACCAAGATTTTTAAATGTTAAACAAAACTTAAAACTGAATGCAGCAAAGATTTGAAAATCAGCAACCAATCAGATTGCACGAAAGATAGTGATCAACCAATCAAATTACATCAACAATAACTTTGCCAGTGTTGTAGCATGTATTCCCTTAAGACTATGAGTCATAAGATTCAATAAGGTTAGCTATGTATCCCTGTACACTACCTCATCAAGGTCAATCACGTGGTACATCGTATTGCTTACGTTTATATTTGGCTGTAATAATCAATACCAATGACGCATTCTCAAATTATCCTACAAAGTTTAAATGTACCAATGTCCTGGACTCCTAATCCCATCATAGGTCAATAACTGATCACGTGATCACAATGATTTACCCAAAGAACAATTACCAATTATTGATATGACAATAAGAAATGTACCCCTCCCAAAATTTAAGATTGGTACACAAATACACCTGTGTCTTATGAAAAAGTAATAAATCCTGTACTCATTTAATAATAAAGCCCGTTAATAACCTTTAAATTTTGAATATTTGGCCATAAGAGAAACACCAATGGGTCCTAGAAAACGTTTACCAAATTATGTTATTTTATAATTCCCAAATTTAAAAGAGAACATAAACATATAGAGGTAATAAACCATATAACGTGCTAAATAGGAGTCAATAACCTCCGAAATTTGATTTTTGGTAGTTCTTTACCCATGAAAGGGAACGATGTGGACCATCCAAATTTGTAGTGGTACATATTGAAGACCTGTACGAAGATACCAAATGCTTATATTAAACAATTTCTAAAACTGAGTGGATGAGTCAAGATACCCCTCCCAAATTTTAAAGGGTGCATCAATGTACTCATGTCTTATGATATGAAATGAACCTATATACATGACCATATAAACATATACGGTAATAAGACCGCATCAAACGGGATAAATTGGGCCAAAAACCAAACACGTGATACAACATATTGCTTATGTTTATATTTTGGCATTTTTTTAGTCATGAAGGGGAACAAGGTGGACCACCCAAATTTATCATGATACATATTGAGGTCATGTACTATGATAGCGAATGCTTAAATTGAAAAATTTCCAAAATTTAAGGGATTGGCTATGGTACACCTCCCAAAATTTAAAGGGGTGCATCAATGTACCTATGTCTTATGATAGAAAATGGACCCTATACAAGACCATATAATCATATTAGGTAATAGGACATCATCCAAGGGAATAAATTAGGTCAAAAACGAAACACGTGGTTGTACTAAAATTTGGCAATTTCGTACCCATGAAAGGGAACGAGATGGACCACCCAAAATTTATAGTAATATATATTAGGGTCTTATACTATTATACCAAATGTTTAAATTGGGCAATTTCCAAAATAAAGAGGTGGGCCAAGGTACCCCTCCCAAATTTTTAAAGGGTGCATCAATATACCCATGTCTTATAATAGGGAATGGACCAATATACATAACCATATAAGGTAATAGGACCTCATCCAAGGGGGATAAATTGCGCCAAAACAAACACGTGGTTGTACTAAAATTTGGCAATTTCGTACCCCTAAAAGGAACGAGGTGAACTACCCAAATTTATCATGATACATATTAGGGTCCTGTACTATAATACCCAATGTTTAAATTGGTCAATTTCCAAAATTTAAAGGGTGGGCCAAGGTACCCCTCCCCAAATTTTTCAAGGGGTGCATTAATATACCCATATGTTATGAAAGGTAATGAACCCCTGTATACGCCCATATAACTATATTGGATAATAACACCTCATCAAAGGGGATAAAATCGACCAAAAACCAAACACGTGGTATAACGTATTGCTTACGTTTATGTTTTGGCAATTTTGTACCCCTAGAAGAAAACAAGGTGGACCGCCCAAATTTATCATGATACATATTAGGGTCCTGTACTATAATACCCAATGTTTAATTTGGTCAATTTCCAAAATTTAAGGGGTGGGCCAAGGTACCCCTCCCAAATTTTTCAAGGGGTGCATTAATATACCCATATGTTATGAAAGGTAATGAACCCCTGTATACGCCCATATAATTATATAGGATAATAACACCTCATCAAAGGGGATAAAATCGACCAAAAACCAAACACGTGGTTGTACTAAAATTTTGGCAATTTTGTACCCCTAGAAGGAAACGAGGTGGACCATCCAAATTTATCATGATACATATTAGGGTCCTGTACTATAATACCCAATGTTTAAATTGGTCAATTTCTAAAATTTAAGAGGTGGGCCAAAGTACCCCTCCCAAATTTTTAAAGAAGTGCACAAATATACCCATATCTTATGAAAGGTAATGGACCCCTATACATGACCATATAACTATATAGGATAATAACACGTCATCAAAGGGAATAAAATCGACCAAAAACCAAACACGTGGTACTACGTCTTGCTTACGTTTATATTTTTGGCAAATTTGTACCCCTAGAAGGGAACGAGGTGGACCACCCAAATATATCATAATACATATTAGGGTCCTGTACTATAATATCAAATGTTTAAATTGGGCAATTTCCAAAATTTAAGGGGTGGGCCAAGGTACCCCTCCCAAATTTTTCAATGGGTGCATTAATATACCCATGTCTTATGAAAGGTAATGGACCCCTGTATACGCCCATATAACTATATAGGGTAATAACACCTCATCCAAGGGGATAAATTAGGTCAAAAACCTCCGAAATGTGAATTTTTGGCAATTTTTTACCCATGAAAGGGAACGACATTGACCCCCAATACTGATAGAGGTACATACTGTGGTCCTAGGCTACCATACCAAATTTTTAGATTTGGTAATTTCCAAAATTTAAGGGGTGGGCCAAGGTACCCCTCCCAAATTTTTCAAGGGGTGCATTAATATACCCATGTCTTATGAAAGGGAATGGACCCCTGTATACGCCCATATAACCATATAGGGTAATAACACCTCATCCAAGGGGATAAATTAGGTCAAAAACCACCGAAATTTAACAGGCTACTTGTCTGCAGTTTCTAAACACGCGTGATGTGATGAAATCATTTACCAAGATTACTGATTTACAACAGAATGTACCTTATAGAATCTTAGATTTTGACAATTTTGTACATGAACTCAAACATCAGCACATTAGACATAGTTGTATGAATGTGGTTGGTCGGAATGACGTCAGCAAATGTGATGAAATCATGAATTCAAACGTCAGCACATTCCTTTCCAATGACGTCAGCAGTAACTATAAATCAACCAATACAGTGTCATCCCATGAAATCATTTGAGCAAGTGCTTTTCAGGAGGAAAGATGTGTACTTCTAACGATAAAGAATTCATCTTCGCAAGCTATTATCCAATAAATATATTTCAAACAAAACATGTGATGATTGGTATCAGTGCTAGAACATTTGAACCAGTGATTCGATTGGGCAAAGCAGAACAATTTGGTGTACAACTGACCTGTGAAGAATGGCAAATATTATGTTCACGAATCGACCAAATGAACGATTATTTTCATGATGAGCTAAATGTGACCATAGTCAAATCATTAGGCTCAAATCATGAAGTGGTGCTGCGTACAGTCCTCGAAGAGAAGATGGTGCTGTTACGTAAAAAGAGTACATTTCATGTCCCTCGCAATATGGTGTACCTAACGGAAACAGAATGGAACAAATTCATCAGCGTATTTCAGTGTGTGAAACATGCAGTGGAAGTGTGCAACAAAAGAAGTATATTCCTGAAAAAGTACTATTTTGAAAAATGTGTTATGCATATTGTACAACATGTATCTAGATATTGTGATGGTTGTCAACATCGTTCGTGGGTGCATACCTGTATTGATAAACAGTTTATTTGTGATCAAATGGACATTGAGTTTCCACCAATTGATATTGCAATAGACCTTAAAAGACTTCAACTGGAATTAAAATTATATGCTAAAGACAAACTAGTGCAAGGAGTTCAAAATACATTGTATCGACAATATCCAGATAATTTATCTGGTATGGATGTATGTGGAGTGTAATAAAATGATCCATTTCAATGAATTGTGTTTTTTTTTTCATTTCAAGTACAACCCCATGTTCTGACGTGTACTATTGCACCACCATGTTGCCAGAGGTTTTTGTTCTAAACAGTTCAGGTTCTTTACTAATGAGTGCACAAACTTTTAAAAATGTCAACCCAAACTTTGAAACAAAAATTTCAAACAAAAATCTTTGAAACAAAATTTTGAAACGAAAAAAATTCAAACAAAAAATTTCAAACGAAAAAAATTCAAAGAAAATTTTGAAACGAAAAATTTTTTCAAACAAAATTTTGAAACAAAAAATTTCAAACAAAAAATTTGGAAACGAAAAATTTCAAACAAAAATTTTAAACAAAATTTTGAAACGAAAAATTTTAAAAAATTTCAAACGAAAAATTTTTAAACAAAAAAAATTTGAAACAAAAGTTGTCAAAAAAAATTTCAAACAAAATTTCGAAACGAAAAGTTTCAAACAAAAAAATTTCAAACTAAAAATTTTACGTTTCACGGTTAACCGTCAAACTTTATCCGGTTTTTAACTATTCGATTAACAAGGGGGTCTATGTCGTTCCCTTTCATGGGTAAAAAATTGCCAAAAAGTCAAATTTCGGGGGTTTTTGACCTAATTTATCCCCTTGGATGAGGTGTTATTACCCTATATGATTATATGGGCGTATACAGGGGTCCATTCCCTTTCATAAGACATGGGTATATTAATGCACCCCTTGAAAAATTTGGGAGGGGTACCTTGGCCCACCCCTTAAATTTTGGAAATTGCCAAATCTAAAAATTTGGTATGGTAGCCTAGGACCACAGTATGTACCTCTATCAGTATTGGGGGTCAATGTCGTTCCCTTTCATGGGTAAAAAATTGCCAAAAATTCACATTTCGGAGGTTTTTGACCTAATTTATCCCCTTGGATGAGGTGTTATTACCCTATATAGTTATATGGGCGTATACAGGGGTCCATTACCTTTCAACCCCTAGGTCATTGACCCCGGCCAGGGACCATGGGTCCTGAGGCAGGGACCCAGGGGCCAAAAAGTTCGGCAAAGTGCAGCCCATACTACTCCTGCACACTCATTTGGAGCAAACGACTTTGTCGTTTCACAATAAATATACATGCTCATGTTGCAGGTTTTTTGCTGCGGACTGTACAACACAGCTTGCAACTCTGCATCGTTGCTATGTTATAGGTTCGAGCTTGAAGAATGTGTAGTTGTCCAAAATCTATTACTGCGCCTCAGAAAGCAGTGTAGCAACATTGCAGAAGTACTTGTCCCTAGGAAATGACTGCATGATTGGGAAGAGGTGGAATGAAGATGGTATGTAGTCAAGAGAAAACGCGAACTATAACGGATTTCATATCCAAGCCAGTGCTTCTCTCCAGTCAACATTCGAGCAGTGAACGGATGCGGACACCTTTTGTCAGCATGCCACGCTCTAGGATTTCACACGCAGCACTGAGGCATAGTATATCCTGGTAATTGTGGTACCCTTTGCAAGGAAAGCAGACAAAGGTTATAACATTAGATTTTCATTGTAGCAATTGGTACGACAATGGTCGTAACTTTGTTTTAAGTTATTAAAGCGATGTATTTGAGTGTTCTTTCTTCCTTTCTTTCTGTCTTTATGTATTTATGCAAGGAAATGACTCACGGAAGAGTTCGGATCTTCAACTCCTGGATCATATCGGTCTTTCAGGTGGGCCTAGGATTTGGGAAGGAACTGGCCTTGGCCTTCTAGAAAGTACCATCTCGGCCTTCGCCTGTTGGAAGTGAACAAAACCAGGGAAAACCTAGTCAAACTAATCACAGCCTGCTGACGTACCAATAACAAAGAAGTCCATATTGAACTCTGAGCGACCAAAGTGATGATCACGTTTATATGGGATCAGCATGGAGTATTACTACTTAGTTTCCAGGCAAAGGGTACCACAATTACCGGGATACACTATGCCTCACTGTCGCATGCATTGCGAGATTTTGTGAAATCCCATAGCGTGGCATGCTGGCAAAACGTGTCCGCCTCCTGCAAAACAACACACTCGTTCACTGTTCGAATGTTGGCCGGACAGATGTACGACCTTGGGCATGAAATCCGTCATAGTTAGAGTTTCCTCCTGACCGCACATCATCTTGATCCCGCCTCTTTCAAACCATGCAATCATTTTCTAGGAACAAGTATTCTGCGAGCGCAGTAATAGATTTTGGAGCACTACACCTTACTTCGCGTTCGCACCTATAACACAGCAACAGTACAGAGTTACGAGTTGTACAATGTAAAATTTAATAGCTCTACGACGTGTGGAAGTTGTCAGGGTAACACTTCCTCGCGCAACTCTCGTTAGCCGGCAAATTTCAAAGAAATCACATATATGCAAAATTACTCAGAAACTATTGATTTTGACCCTCAGTTCATGTAGGTGAAAATGTTCCAAAGTACTTGTAGAATATCCCCTTGCAAGGAATGCATCGAATTACTAGTGACCCTATATAAACAAAACCTGTGGTACTTCCGCAACAATTTTTATACCACAAGACTCTGAAACTTGGATAATTGGATAGGTCACATACCAGTTTCTAAGTGAAATCTTGACCGAACTACAGTAGATCCCATAGCTTTGGAGCTATGGACCTGTAAAGTTAATTTTTTCATGTTATCGGCAGCCTATATCTCTGAAAGGAAGCATTTGTGCACCTAGCTTGGTCTATACTTTTTGTCATATCTTGGTGTCAGGAATCACTTGCCAAACGTTGTGGATGTTGTTTTCAAACACCTTATATATAGATACATACATACATACATATATATATTTGTTTTTATTCTTTCTTAAAGAGATTATGTTTCTATTTTGTTATTCGCATATAATAAAGCACCTTTTGTTTGTTTGCTTTTCGATAAAGAAATTGAATAAAGCTAATCTAGTGGCTATCGCGTGCGTGTTTGGTGCACGTTTTCCCAGCATTGATTACTGGTGGGAGAGAAAAAATAATTTCACAAAAAGTCATTTCATTATTATATCTATATCTACTCTCTCTCTCTCGCTCGCTATATATATACAGGGTGTTAATGAAATATACCGACAAACTGTAAGAGGTGATTTCTCAGATCAAAATAAGAGAAAAAGTTCATATGGACCTCTGCATAGTTTCAGAGCTAGAGCTGTCCAAAATGGCGGAAAAGCCCAATTTCAAGAAGCACTATTTTGAATTCGAGAAACTGTGGATGGTGGTTTTATCAGCGTAAAGGAAGTCTCACATACGCAATCCAAAAATGCATATCTTATGAATGTTTGGTGGGTGTACAGATTATTCCCTATAGGGTAAAATTCCCAGACATGCCATCAACCGAATTTTGAGATATGCTCTGACTTTATGATTGGTTCAAAGTAGGCAAACGATAAGCTTTAATAACAGTGAACACGGGTTCCTTTGGCGGGATGTCGGAAGTGTTAAGGATCGTCAGCAGCACGGTGTCTCGAACTCGGAAAAACACAGGCTGCGATGTTTTCTTTCACGCTTATAAGTGAAGAAAACGTGAAATATACCGTGACGAAATACATCGCAGCAAACGTTATTCTGAACACAAAAACATGGAGCTGCCTGTTCCTAACACTTCCGATTCTCTCCGAAGCATTGGGTAAACATTGTTGTCAAGACTTACCTCGTGCCTACTTTGGACCCTCCTTGAAATCAGGGCATATCTGAAAACTCTATTTAGAGTATATCTGAGATTTACACCCTGTAAAGAATACCCTGTACTCTTATTGATAATTGATGAAATATGCACTTTTGGATTGTGTATGCGTGACTTCCTTTACGCTAATAAAGACCATCATCCATATTTTCTGGAATTCGAAGTAGGGCCTCTTAAAATTAGGCTTTTTCGCGATTTTGGACAGCTCTAGTTCTGAAATTATGCACTTTTCGCCATAGGTCCATATGAACTTTTACACTTATTTTGATGTGAGGAATCGCCTCTTACAATTTGTCGGTATAGTTCAATAACACTCTGTATATGTTATTCTTAACATATGGATAATATATTAAGTATTTCAACAAGATATCTACATATCAATAAGATATTGAAAAATTGAGACTCTGATTACAGCACTACAGGTCAAAAAACAAATTTCACTAACTTGGTACTGAACAAAAAGTTAGAAACTAAAAGCAAAAGCCTACAGTTCTTACTTTTATGCTTATGAAATATGAAAAGATCAATCCATAACGATATTATCATGCAAGTGTAACAACCTTCTCTGCTCGCATAGTGTCTAGCGTGCACGATTTTGTTGCACGGAATCCCAAGTTCGATTCTTGGTGAGATAGCATTGAACATAATGCCTACATTTTAAGATGAAATCCGAACCACTGTAATTCGTTTAATAATCTTCCACCAGGAATCGAAACCGGGACCCAGTACACCAAAGGCATGTCCGTTAGCCATTAGCCAGCGGTGAGGGCATGTAATAGTTCTGTATATACATATTTTATAAAATGAACGTCGCTAAATATTGGAAAATAAATGAAGTTGCATATGATGTACACTGACCATATTTTATTATCCCGGATACTGTAAAGATGGAGTATATAAGAAGTGTCTATTATTTTACAATTCTAAACTGCATGTTTCTGATTAATGTGTTTGTGCTTCCAGTCTTCTCATATGTTGACATTATTGATTTATTCCCGTTTCATGAGAACAATGACTTACCAAAGAGCTTCTTTTACATAAAATTCTAGTCTGTATAATAATTTCCATTCCGACTATTTCGAGCTCTGCCGAATTCTAGTCTTAATCTCACATCTTAACTAAAATCCTTTACCGATTATGTCATATTTGAGGGTCAACATGGAAACTTCCGATATCCTCCACTGGTGTGTGGAATCCTTCGTTCGATCCTTTTGTGATGGACAAGAATATGGATCCTCTCGTTTCCATGCACTTCCTTCGTTTCACTATTTCTTTCATTCTTATCATCACCATCTCATTTAGCCTATACGGTATATACATAAGACGTAAAATTGAAAGATTTCGTCAATTTCGCTAACTACTTATCTTAATGTAACAACAAATGAGGTTCCCAATATTAGCCTGTAGATGTAACCGAGTGATCTCAAACGTTAGGCTGCCAGTTGTGACAAAGCCTAGCCGTTGGCGTTTTAAAATTATTTGAGTGTTAGTGTCCCCGTTGATGTTTAGTTAGAAATGAAATTCGTACGCAAATAAAATAAATTACAACTGAATTGAAAGAAAATATATTCAGATAAATTGTATATTTTCAGAATACATCAGTACTTCATATCAATTTCTTTAATGAAGGCTAAATGGTACCATTAACGTCTTCGTGAAGGACTGGGGTTCGATTCCCGGTGTGAACTCATATGGTTCGGATTCCACGTTAAGTTGTAGATTCACGTCTCATACAACTACACTCTTGGTGAGGATGCTAAATTTCATATCAACCAACGAACCGAGGTTTTGTTCAGGTTAAGTAACTTCCATCCTTTACTTCTTCCCTGTTACCTAAGGATGTCAGGAAATCTGCTTTCAATTATTAATTTCGAGACAGGAAACGAATTTTTTCATTTCATTTAATTGATTGTGTAGTTACATTTTTTATTTTTCGGATTGAAAAAAAAAACAGTGCAAAATGCAATTTGAATCGTTGATAATCTGTTGGTAAATCTAAATAAACAAGTAATCTAAATACCACTGGAGAATTAACTAAACGCAACATATATTAGACGTTTAGCAGGATATATCTGCCAATTACTGTATATATATCTGATGAACACTTTCTGAGAAAAACATTCAAAAAACAGTGACACTTTATTCCTTTGTATTACTTGATAGTTTCGATTGGGAGAAATAGAAATCAGTTGAAATGAATATCAGCCCAATTAAAAAATTCACCCGATCTTCATAATATAATATTAGGCTCTGAATAATTTTACAACACACTAGAATCCCTACAAAATGTTGATAGATTTTTATATTCTTTTCTTTTTAAATTAAAATGTTAATTCCCATAAATAACATCTTGGCGGTCTTTGAGGGAAGACACCTCTGTATTAGTATAATATCGTTATAGGCTGAGGAAAGAAAGCTTAATACAACTTCAGAAAGCAGTATATAAACATTAGGAAAGTTTTCTTTCTTTAGCTTTAAGCAGTAATATCAATTTTGTTCTGTGATGTGACTTTACTCAAGGACCACCACTTTATGTGACAAAAGGTATGGTAGATATTGCAACAAAAAAAAAAAAAAGTTCATTAATCTTAATACTAGAATCTCCACAACCGCTTCAATACAATAAATTTTCTTTTGCTTTGGGTATTTAAACATGGGACAACTCGAACAAAGATTGTCTGAGAGAATGCACAAAAGGCGTGTGACTTAGATTATTGTCATTGTTATTGAAATAGTTTTATTAGGGGCGAATAATAATATTAAGTGAATATAAAAAGAAGTCATCAACTTACATAATAAGTAACACTCTTTGCGTCAGAACATAAAGAAAGCAATACATCACGTTTTACAACAGCTACAAAGTGAGCACTATTGACCGACTGAAACACACGACATCAAATAAGTGTATCCACTATACACACTGGGAAATAATTCGCCCATCAGTATTGATGGTACTGACGGACGACAATAGATGGTGCTGAATGTGTGTGACTTCCTTATAAGCTTCTCTTACATTTATTTATCCCTCTTTTTTCTTTTTTGTTCTTTCTTTGCGTTTTGATGAAAAAGTAACGAACGTCTTTTCAAGTTAATCAACTTCATTAATAATGTATTGAACACAAAAACTTATCTTTTAATTTTAACAGAGGAATTGTGTAATTTTAACTGTATTTCAGAGGAAAATCAATATAGTTAAGTATTCTTTTTTTAAATTATGTATCTCGTGCAATATCACGCTACAACTCTTTCATGGTACGCTAATTACATCGTCTCTTCTAATGTGCACATACAGCTTGACGTTACTTGTTGAATATAATATGCAGGTGATCCATCAAGTACTTATTGATTCATATAGATAATTGATGTCAAGTATCTTTACGGGATCAACTTATAATTACTTCCATTATTATTATTATTATTATTATTATTATTATTTTATTATTATTATTATTATTATTATTATTATTATTATTATTATTATTATTATTATTATTATTATTATTATTATTATTATTATTATTATTATTATTAAACATTGGCAAACAAATAATGACAAAATAGAAAGGTTCCAAAAAAGGTTTATAAAATATGTATATTTTCATTTACATTTGTACCAATATTATTGTGACTACGAGAGATTATTAGAGGTTTTTAATTTAGAGCTTTTATCAGAAAGAAGAAAACAACAAGCGTTAAGATTTCTTAGAGTCCATTTTATCAAGTAAACTGTACACTTAGTATCTTGTAAATAATATATCATACAAAGTACTATAATGATATCTCTGATTCTTAAACATTAATATTGAGCCATTAAACACACAAAATTACTATTTTGTACACTTTGTTAATAATTATAAATGAGAAGCGTACAGTTTACTTTCTACACAAATTTCTAAGATGTCTGCTTAACTAACTGAATAATTCTATTTAATTTCTGTTGTCATGACGACGACATCAAGATTAGATTACATAAAAACATTTGAATATTTTTTATATATTAACATTATAACTATATTATTTCATTGTCTTTCTCTTCTTCTATTAACAGAATCTGCCTAGTGTAAATTTAAAATACATTATGGCCCAAAATTACAAGTAACTAATAATTATTACAAGTAAAAATATACAACATACTGTTGTAGTACCAACTCACAAAGTAAGGAAAACAAATTTATTGTATAAGTACGGTACAAAGAAATCTGTATTAAGCACTTTACTCACTATGTTTAACAGCAGAAGACAGGACTCTTAGAAACTAGGGTTGTGTGTTAGGTTTTTAGTATTTTTATCCTATCTGTTTTATCCTGTTGTAACGGCTCATACATGAATTTTTATAAACAGTTGTATTTATATTTTATTACTAGACAAGCTGATCATTAGGATTAGGGCTATTTTAGTTGTTTTACTTTCTTGTATCCTATTTTATATAACTCAGTTTCAAACTACGAAATATTACAATTGTACTCTTATATGGTGTAACTTTGAATTTTGAGTTTTTAAATTGTGTTATGTGCAGATGTTCAACAACCTTGTACAATGCTATACTTGGCTAACGCTGTTCTTAGCACTTTAAATATTTTATTAAACTAAAGTAAATTATTATTATTATTATTATTATTATTATTATTATTATTATTATTATTATTATTGATGATGATGATGATGATGAAATTGTAAGTACAGTCAAAGCATTGAATTATGCACATAAAAAGACATGTTCAATCTGTTTGGGATGAACCTATAGTCAAGCTTCGTTTATCTTCACTCCTATCATCAACTAATAACCCAGATGACAAAGCCAGGCTGTTAGCTGTCTCCTCCTCCAAAAACGGAGCATGGCTACAAGCCCTACCTTTTCCCTCACTCGATCTACACCTTTCTAATAAGAGCTTTCGTATTGCTACAGCTCTGCGCTTAGGTGCTAATATTTGAGCCTCACTTTTGTCCTGCTTGCAACGCATATGTTGATAATAAAGGATTACATGGTCTTTCATGTAACAAAAAAGTGCGGGAAGACAATCTCGACATCATATTGTAAACGACATTATTTGTAGAGCTCTCGTTTCAGCGGGAGTTCCTTCAATAAAAGAACCAAATGGTTGTTGCCGCTCTGACGGTAAAAGGTCTAATGGCATGACCTTGGTACCGTGGAAAAATGGAAAAGCACTAGTCTGGGATTTCACATGTTCCGATACGTTTGCTCCTTCCAACTTACCCCATTCTTCAATTCAGGCAGGTCTCGTCGCCGCTCACAGAGAATCAGACAAAATACTAAAATACTCAAACCTATTGGACAAATATTGGTTTGTAATAGTAGTAATAGAAACCAGTGGGTCTTGAGGTCACGAAGGATCTAATTTCATTAATGAAGTTGGTCATCGAATAGCAATCAAAACTGGGGACCCCCGAGCTACTGCATTCCTTTTCCAACATATCAGCATCGCCATCCAGCGCGGGAATGTGTCATCGATCTTAGGCACATTACCTCCTGGTAAAGAACTGGACGAGATTTTTCTTCTATAACACACAATAAGACGGAAGTAGACATCCTAGGAGGCTGACAACCACTTTGACTATGTTAATGAAAAATGTTTTGAATCCAGTTTGGATAAATATAAATTCTTGGAAGTCATGGCTAATACCAGTAAATTTGGGAGTGGTAGCAACATTATCTACAGATTTTGCTTTGTTGCTCAAAATCGTTAAAGACCCGAAAGATATTGTTGTCAAGATGTCCGATATTTATTTTGGAACAAAAATGATGGATACAGATAATCTTTGTATTCTTAGATGTGCTTATAAGGAAGAAATAATGTCCGTATTGTTATTGTTACAAATAAGTTTTTAAAAATGTTTCGACTATTTTAAAAAGAAAAGGATACATAAATAAACAAGTCATGAAAAGCTATATTACACAAAATTTTAAAACATGGAAGAAGCGGCATAAAGTAGTAATTTATAAAACACAAGAGTTATGTAAAGCTTAACAACACAGTGCACTCTACTTGCATAGAATTGTCAAAGAAGAAAGATGAAAAATGTATAAAACTTTAACATACTGATTTAAATTACCAAAGAAATGTTTATGAAAATAATTCTTTATTTTTTACTCATTATTGAGAAAAAGAACACACAACAAAAATTTTCAATTTATCATTTCAAAATAAGAAAAAGAGATACACGAGTAAAAAGAATCATATAAAATATATTCCACAAAATTCGAAAACATAAAAAAATAAATCAACATAAAACAGTAATTAGTAAAACAAAACTTATGTAGAAATTTACAACACAATATACTATGAATACATACGTAGAACTGCCCTAAAATGACTTATTCATTAGTAATACTCTTAACATATTGATTTTTAATTCGAGGAAAATATTTATTAGAAATATCAAATATTGAAAGTTTTTTTTTTGTTTACCGTTTGAATACTATTATATATTGGAATATAAACCAAATTATAGTTACAAGAAAATAGTCAAAAATTTCTAAGGTTGGAATATGAAGTTCTGATGCACAACAAATCGAGGAGATTATTCTTTCCTTAAATTATACTGTGAATAAATTTGAGCTGAGCTGGTGTAAGTTTCTTCTTTCATCAAGTTTCGAAAGAATTCTAGCATTAAATTTAAATTGAAGCCAAGAATAGAACGACATATGAATAGTTTCAATAGATTGGGCGATCGAGATCAAATTCCTATTTTCCATTTCAAAAGTATCATACCCTAAGCGGGATCTCATACAAGCATAATATAGAATCTTATAAGTTAAAGCATCTTTAAAGTCTCTTGTAACCCATTTAACAATATCTAAATTCCTTCTGGCCTTTGACAAAATATTATAAATATATTAATCAAACAGTAATTTATTATCTATAACAATGCCAAGATCTTCGATAATTGAAACGATTTCAATTTTATAAGTATTAGTTTTGTACAGATAAATTGATACATTGTCTTCCCTCGAATGTAATACTGTATTAGTTTTATTCATATTTAGAAGTAATAAATTATGTTTAGGCCATTGACAGATAGAATTAATATCTGCCTCTAAAATTAAATGATTCTGATAATTTTGAATATTACAAAAAATCTTAAGACCATCAGCATATAAAATAAAAGGACAATTCAAAGAATTACCAATCTCATTCACATACATAATAAATAACAAAAGACCCAAATAAGATCCTTGTGAAACACCATAACTCTTGTGATTTATAACTCATATACCAAAACACAAATTTACGATTAAACAGATAATAGCCAAACCAAAGTAATAAAAACTTAAATATATCAAAAATTAAAAATTTTCGAGAACATGATTAGAGACCTTATCAAGAGCCTTAGCGAAATCAAAGTAGACTATATCCCTTGACCTTTGTTAGATACCATAGTAGTTACAAAAGTTAGAAATCTATTTAAATTCAATTCATTTTATTTACCTTTTATAAAGCTGTATTGATCAGAAAATGCAATGATAAACAGTTGCAAAAGTATTGAAATTAATGTGACATTTTACATATCATTTGACATGCTTACATGCAACACTATCAACCTCGAGCGAAGAAAAATGCACGGTAGTTGGAAAAGTTTGCAAACAACAATCACACTATTAAGGCTGATTCCAATAATCAGGACAACCTACAGATCAATAATACAGATGTGTAAAGTTAGATAATATTTGATTTCATATCAATTGCTATGAGCTCCGGAATAGTTTGTGTAGACTTGCTTAGCGTACTATTGTTTACTTATTTTTATCATTCTATTCATTATTTAATTTAAATACTCTTTTATCTGTTGTTGGGTTTGTTGTAAGACAGACAAGAAGTCAAGAAGATTTAATGCCTCGTATACATTCAATTTGTTCACTACATAGTTATCATTCAGTGCACTTATTTAAAAAAAAAAGCTAGCTAAAATACCTGTCATTCGCACGAGAATACTTTCATGGGAAATATTTAAACCACATGTTATCTCTTATGATTAATATTTCAATGAAAAGTTAATTATAAAATCGCACAAAATGGTTTATTTTTGGAATAAACTTTAAACTCTCCTAACCTCCTATAGATACGTTTTTTAATCGATGTGACATGACCAAACTCTTAAGCTAAATACAAACTATGCTCCTAAATTAATTTCAAACGGATAAGCCAATTTCTGTGATGTGATCACAAACAACAAACATCAATTTAAATGTGGCAAAAGGTATATAGAAATTGCTTCTTTCCCCCTTAAAATCGGAATTTAAAAAAATCCTGGGTTACGTGGCCGCATATTTATAAGATAAGTTTAAATACCAAGTTTCATCTTTCTAACTTGAGGGGTTTGTGACATATTGTATTTTTTACATTAATTTAGAACTCCGTAATTAGTACTCTCAACAGGTCGGGTCGGGTTGAAGACCGACCCGATGACCCGACCCGTGATCCGATCCGATTGACCTGATCCGACAACCCGACCCGAGCTGACCCGAGCTGACCCGATTGACCCGACCCGACAACCCGACCCGAGCTGACCCGATTGACCCGACCCGACAACCCGATCCGAGCTGACCCGACAACCCGACCCGAGTTGCCTGTCCCGACAACCCGACCCCAGCTGACCCGACTGACCCGACCCGAGTAACCAGACCCGACAACTCGACCCGTTTGACAGACTATCCCTAATCCCCTTAGAAGATACCACGTATTCAATGAAAGTAACAGTGGAAACTACTTCGTGTTACGGGATAGTATGTTCCAAAACTGATCTTAAAGTTTTCAGGGTTTTTTTTTCTTCCATTTTCAATATTGTGATCAACCAGATACGATTGAACACAGACTACTATTCTGTGCTCAATCATCTAATATCTGAAAGAAAGTAACACACATGTAAAGTGAGATATGGCGTTTACATGCCACTATGTTTGACCAATACTGTATACCTGTTCATGGAATATCGCCTTTCTCCAATAACGAAACACAATACTGTTATCTGGTTACTTGGTCAATCAATTTCTTATATCATAGACATGTATCTGTGTGGGAATATGTATGATTATCCGATCTTTCTTAAAAAGCACTTTTAACGATTTCTTGTTCGGATAGAAAACAAGTTTGTATCTAATTTTTATTTATATTGTCTTATAAATACATGAACTAAGATGTTATAGTTTCCTGTAATGTATAGAATACAAATGAATACTACTACTACTACTACTACTACTACTACTACTACTACTACTACTACTACTACTACTACTAATAATAATAATAATAATAATAATAATAATAATAATAATAATAATAATAATAATAATAATGTGGCCTCTGTTTAGTGTTACGGAACTTCGTAGAGTTGTTCATTATAGCATGGGTTCGAATATCTGCTAGAAATTATTTTTCATTTTAAAGTAAACAATCGCTCTCTCTCTCTCTCTCTCTCTCTCTCTCTCTCTCTCTCTCTCTCTATATATATATATATATATATATATATATATATATATATATATATATATATGTATTGCAATAAATATTTATGTTTCATATATCATGTACGGATGCAAGAATATTATGAATACGTCACAGCTATGTAATATAGGAAATTAAATCATACATATTAAACCAAATCAAAATTTTTATTGTCTTATCTCTAATTTGTACTTGGTCGGGAGTTCGATTCTCGGTGGGAGAGCAGAAGAAAATTACTCGGTTACTTTCATTAACCCTCGGATGCATGTGTGGGGTCATTTTGACCCCAACATGCTTTTATTTCCTAGTATTACAAGGAAATCTCACTGAAAAATCCTGATGTTCTGTGACATCTAAGCAGGATGCTTCAACTACAAAAGAATGTAAACACATTTGTTTTGCAAGTTATTATTATTTATTTTTTTACCATTTTTTATCATTACCCATCTATTACATATGTGGGGTCAATTTGACCCCAGTTTCAAAATAGTTTAGAAACGTTCAAAATAAAAAGTTTGGCCTGGATATAATGTTCAGCTATACCCAAAGTAGAGAAAATCTTTTAAAATCAGTATTCCCCGGTGGATAAGTGGTTACTCTCACCGCCTTGTAATCAAGGGGTCCCGGGTTCGATTCCCGGTGGGGACACATGTGATTCGGATCCCACGTTAAACTGTAGGTCCCGTCCTTAGGACGTCATCATCATCCCATGGAAGGCAATGAAAAACCACCATGGGCTCATCTTGCCCAGGGACCTTCGGGTCAAAGACCTGCCTTAGGGCAGAACAACAATCATCATCATTCGAATTATCGAGGGATGATGATGAATCTTTTTGTAAAACTGGATATTTTTTATAAGTTTTGATTTCGAGATCTTATTTTCTCTGGGAATAAACTTATGCTCTTGTAAAATTTCCATAAATTCGCATATTGCTGCAAGTATAGTAAAAATTTGTCGCGAATAAAAGGTTGTTTTATCTTATTTGAAAATATTTTTTTCCACTGTAACCTGACAACACTGCAATCAGTTGTTGTTGACAGACCGCGTGTATAGTCGGACGACATTTCTACAGTGCTCCGCTCTCATGTTTGTTTGTGTTGCAGAAACAATTGCACACCGTGTGTGAAAGAACGCCGCATTTTAGGTTTGAACAAGTGCATGCTTATTGCTTTTACGTGATTTTATAAAATCCTGTTTATTAGACTGAAAGTGCCATAGACAGTAATGACAAAAAGAGGATTGTCTCTAAATGAAATAAACGAACTGCTTACGGAGGAGGATGATAATGGTGTTGCCAGCAACTTGGACAGTTTTGACGAAGATGATGGAGTTTCAGAGGAGGAAAACATTCCGAGGGAAGACAGTGATTTTGTAATGGATAATGGTGGTGATGATGATGAAGAAGAAGAAG
Source organism: Thermobia domestica (assembly GCF_964235325.1). Lineage (NCBI taxonomy): Eukaryota > Metazoa > Arthropoda > Insecta > Zygentoma > Lepismatidae > Thermobia > Thermobia domestica. The sequence continues at coordinate 117,456,132 of NC_137456.1, read as the reverse complement.
AAGATGCAAGGGATGAGCAAGCGTCTTTCGGTATGATTTCGAAGAATGGAATTGAGTGGAAAAGCAAACCACCCGGTGTTCACCAGACTGCTAGGCACAACATCGTAAGGAATGTACAAGGTCTCCCGCGGGGCTTTGTCTTGACGTCACCCAAAGATGCCTTTGATTTGTTCATTTCCCGTAACATTTTGGAGGAAATTGTGCAGTGCACGAATTTAGAAGGAAGAAGAGTGGCAGTGAAATCAGTGAAAAAGTGGACTGACCTAACATTAGAAGAGCTTCAGGCTTTTATTGGCATCCTTCTTATCGCAGGTACTGAGAGAAGTTGGGATGTTCCTATTCGCGAACTTTTTCTCAACAAATTCGCTAATCCGAAATACAAAGCAACTTTTGGCGTGAATCGTTTCGAAGATATCAGAAGACTGCTCCGGTTCGATGACAAGCGAACCCGCGCTTTGCGTCTGGAAACTGATCACATGGCTGCATTTCGATATATCTGGACACTTTTCATAGAAAATTGTCGAAAAGTTATGGTTCCCGGAGTTTTCCTCACGATTGATGAACAGTTAGTGCCTTTCCGTGGGAGATGCAAGTTTGTGCAGTATATGCCAAGTAAACCAGGTAAATACGGCATTAAGATCTTCTGGTTGTGTGATGCTGAGAACTTTTACGCAAAAGACGGTTTAGTGTACTTGGGACGACAGCCAGGGGAACCAGTTCAAACTAACCTCGCCAGCAACGTCGTGAAGACATTGTGCTACACGCTGCGGAACTCCGGCAGTAATATCACAACTGATCAGTTTTTCACAAGTTATGATTTAGCTAAGGAACTGTTGGTACAAAATGTAACTATTGTTGGTACAATAAAGAAAAACAGACGTGAAATTCCACCTGCGCTGGTCAATGTTAAGTCAAGACAGCCTAGCACATCACAATTCGTCTTCAATAAAGATGTTACCCTAGTAAGCTACGTACCGAAAATGAATAAGAACGTCATTCTACTCAGCACCATGCATCATGACACAGGCGTGGATGAGGAAGATTCCAAGAAGAAGCCAGAAATCATAAAATTTTACAACCAAACAAAGAGTGGAGTTGACGCCATGGACAAATTGGTTCAAACATACACCTGTAGGAGACAGACGCGTCGCTGGCCAATGGCCCTCTTTTATAATGTAATCAACGTAGGCGCTCTCAATGCATACACATGCTACTTATCACAACATCCGGATTATCATTCAGGGATCAGTCACAAGCGCCGTGTCTTTCTAACTGAGTTGGCGAACGAACTGATTCTTCCTCACATCAGGCTGAGGTGCCACAGTTTGAACCTAAAGAAACCAGTGATTGATGCGATGAAACTCTGCGGTGTAGAGAGGGAAACAAAGGCATTGGCTCCTACATCTTCGAACAAGAGAGTAAGATGTCAGATCTGTACAAGGGAAGAGGACAGGAAGACATCACAGCGTTGCAGCAGATGTGAGAAGTATGTGTGCAAATTTCACAGTAGTGTGTTAGTAGTGTGTTCTGAATGTCAGTGATGTGTATTGATGTGACAAAGCCAAAACATGGGTACTTTCTTCATATTTAGTGTTGTTTTCCTTGCTCAAGAAATCTTTTGTTTCAAGTAAGATTATGGTGCTGAATTGCAGCTCGGATAAGTGTAAGTGAACTGTTACTCATATTAATATGAAGAAGAGTGAACTATTTTTAACTATTCGGAAAGCGAGGAAGAGGAAAACAGTTAAAATATCTGAACAATATTTGTAATTGGTTTATTCCTTATATTAATGAATAAAACGCGATAACCTGAACTATATACCTTGCCTAATGTAACCTAATCTAAACAAACTTAACATACCTCCGCATTACCTAACTTAACCAAACCTAACGTAATCTAATTAACCTAACATGCATACTATGTTATATTATTATCAACCAAATATTGCGTGGGGTCAAATTGACCCCACATATGTAAAAGTGTAGAAAAAAAGCGACATGCATCCGAGGGTTAATCCTCCGTTTCCTTTAGTCTAAACGGTATAACCGCAAGGCGTTAAACTATATCATTTTCTAATATACATCATTCAACAGAAAGCTATATGGAAATACGTTAATCAAATTAACTACTCAACCAGTATTTTGAACAGTTGTTCGGTATTGCATTATGTAAGGAAATAAATGTTCACTAAATTATATATGAGAAGCAGTCAAAACGTTCCCGGAATATTGTTCTAGTTTTTTAATTTGAGCTACAATCACAGTGAATCTTGTACAGCGCAGTTCTTACGTTGCCTAGTTTTGAATACGACAAGTGCGAACAGGTCATAACAATCAGTTTACGAGTAGTATAGCTAAACAGAAGAGTACGTGGTGATCAGTTGGTGTAATATCGTGGTTCAAAGAATGCACAAACATCAAGGTTATGTGCAAATTGGGAAAATCTGTTTCAGATGCTTATTTTGATAACGTTAAAATCAATTTACGGTGTCAGTGCTTTAAAGAAAACAGCAACAGTACCCATTTTGTAAATGTAGAAGATATCAAAACCAAGGCGACGACTGAACTTTGGAAGATACCAAACAAGCACTTTCATCGGCATTTTTAGCAATGGCACTAGTAGTGGAGGAAATGTGTATGTTCCGAAGGTACCTACTTTGAAGGCGATTAAGTAATTGTCTACATATATTGTGGTGATAAGGAGCTACGATAAAATTCCGGAAAATTTTTGTCTGCCGCTCATATATATTATAGATTATTTTAACACTGAAAAGCTTGTCTGAAATGTTTGCTAATAAAATGTTTGCGTTACTTGCCATCTCATAAATACTTGTGGAGGAAAGGTAGACTTTGACCTAAAATTCGATATGAAATAATAACCTTGTGTTATTCTTTATGTTCACTTACTAATAATGAGAAAGAAAGTTTACTAGCCACCATTTGATTTATCCATGCTTATTATTATTATTATTATTATTATTATTATTATTATTATTATTATTATTATTATTATTATTATTATTATTATTATTATTATTATTATTATTATTATTTTATTTGCAGATGGAAACAATATTATCGGGTATTTAATATGCCAAAACAAACTTTGGATTTAAGAAAGATAAAAATCCAACGACATTATCCAACTTTTAATAGTAATAAATACGATAAGTATGAAGAAACCTCTTCGTTGATCTAGGCACCAGTGTCTGTGGCACTCGGCTGTAGATTTACAAGTCGCAGCTTATCCTGGGTTCGAATTCCACTGAAAAGCATGTGGGTTTTTTAATTGTCCCCGGTACTTATGTGATGTACCTATCGTTTCCATAATATGAAAACGTAGAACAAAAGTAAGTTAAGTCAAGGTAGTAAGAGAAAGTATGAGAAAAAAGTAATTTCAAAATAAAGGGAAAAAACAAAAAAGTGAATATATAAAGTACTTCAGTTTTTGTTTACAAATAAAAATTATAATGAAAACAGCTAATGCGCACACCCTCAGTGAAGGACGTTCTGAGTTCAATTTTTGGTGGTTGGGATTGAAGTTTAGCGCTCCCTTCAGAACCACTTCTATAGGAGACATAGATCTAAAGCTTATGGAGTGATCTTTCGCCGGGAATCGAACCCGCGTTTTCTTCCCGTAAGCTAACCATATAGCCACTAGAAAAGTTAGGTCGCAGTGTGATATTGTCAAATACACTACATTGCTTCAGATTCTTCCTTAAACTATATAGCATCTCTGCTCACTGCTAGGGTTAAAGATTGTTTGATTTTCAGTTTAAAGTCCCGTCAGTATACGAGACGTGAACCTACAGTCTAACGAGGATTCTGACTCATATGAGTTTTCATCGGGAATCGAATTCGGATATATCTTGACTGCTACAGTTAAATATAAATGAATCAATCAATAAGTTTGAAGAAAGAATAAAAGTGTCTCTTCACATTATATACTTTTACACCAAGCTCCCTCGTGGCTATGTAGTTAGCGTACACGTCTTTGGCGCAGGATGCCAAAATTCCACTCCCAATGGGAGCACATGTGGTTCGGATTTTACATTAGTCTGTAGTATCATGTTTCACATAGCCTCGCTGCTACAAGGGACACTAAACTCATCAACAAAAGAAACCATTGTTTACATTTAAATCTCCTAATCTAATCATTGTAAACTTGATATTAAACGAAATGACTTATGGGCTTCAGAGATAGAGCATAAAGTAAATTCACACTCAAGGATTCTGATCTAGTTTACCTGTGATTCGTCAGTTTTCTATTTATTATCATTCAGATTTTTATTCGTTATTGATTATTATTTATTTATTAATAAAATTCCCGACAGAACTGAAAGAGGCTATTTAATCGGGACAAATATCTTGAAAAAGATTTAGATTTCTGGGCTCTCGGCATCTAAGGCTATTTAGCCCGTCACGTTTGAGGGATGACATCCCTCGGTGAGCACACTATCCGAGGAAAGGGAAGGAAGGAAGTGGCCTGGGTCCTATAAATTAGGTACCACCCCGGCATTTGCCTGGTGTGGATGAGGAAAACCCAGGAAAACCTTATTCAAGGTGGCTGGTCTGAGAAAGCGTTTTTCGACCGAGTGCCCCCACCGGGAATCGAACCCGGGACCGCTCGCATCGAAGGCGAGAGCGTTAGCGACTACGCTACGCGGGGCAACCAAATATCTTGAAAAGGAACTTCAATAGTTAGGTTCATCGTCTATAGTATGGAAATCATGGGTTTCATTCTCTGAGAGAATACATTTTTAGATTCTACATCAAACGATAGATCAATGTGAACAACTGGTCAGTGGTTAACGCACGAACGTTCTGCGTGTATGCCCACGTTTAGTTCCTGGTAGGAATATATTTGTTGCGAATACAAACCCGAGTAATAAACCAGGTTTTACATAAACAACAATTTATCTATTATTTTATACTTTATTTACTTCCTTATAAGTACGTTTGCATTATTTAACACAAAAGATCTTTCTTTCCATTTCATACAGCTTCGACGCTGAAAGGGAAAGTTACACTCTAATAAGCAATCAATAAGTTCACGTTTAATGCAGTTTCCGTGATTTTTTTAAAGTATAGCGTTACAGAATCTAAGAACTTAGAACGAAATGCATATTTTGATGAGAAGACGGCTCAATATCTAGATATTATAGGTACCATCTCATTACATTACTTGTCAAACTGAGACAGAAGGTGGGAAAATAGTGATCAGAATGACTGGAAATGGGATTTAAGCAAAATACTTCTCGGTAATGAGACAAGATTTAATTGCTCCCTTAAACTATTTTTGTAGGGTGTAGTCTACAATAATGGTCGGCGTACTTGGTGATCCGATTTATGGTTTGCACTTCGCTTATTTTGTTTCGAGTTCAGAATACATTTTCATTGCCGAGATCAAGTGAGATGTAGACCTACAGTTTGTGGAACCTGAACCACTGTTAACGGTTAGAATTTCAAACCTCTCCCACCGGTAATTGAGCCTGGAAACCCATACATGAGAGATGTGCGCCCCAGACACTGGACTAGTGATTAAGACTTGACTAACTTTATTATTATTTTAACATATCACCATTATGCTCCATTATGAGAATGGCCAAAATGGTGGAAGGAAGGAAATACACGAAAGCGAAAGAATCTACGGCACACACACACAGGTTTGTGCACCACTGAATATTAATAGTAGTCAGAACTTCGTAATATTTTTTTTTATCTATACTACTGTATAAACAGTACAAATGGATAACTCGTATCGTGCAAGCCATACTACTAAAGATACTAATGTGATTTTTGGAGAGAATACTCCTTTTGAATTGAAGTATGAAATAAAAAAGTTCTTTAGGAAATGTCCACTCTAAGAGGGTAAAGTGAGGTCCGAAAGTTCCCCCAAGAGTAGTGTATGTCACAAATATTTGTACTTGGAGATTTAGAACTTGCATATGAACTTTTCATTAAAAATAAGGGAACACTTACTTCAGCATTTCGCTTTTAAATTCTGCTCCAAAAGTGTAAAGGGGAACATTGTAAAATGTTTTGAGTTTCCGTTTGTTTAATTAGAAAGTGCTGAATGTGAGGAGTCGCTAAATTTGGAGATCTAAAATTCAGTATATAGACTTTTAATTGAATATAAGGAGGCCAGCGTTTGTGAAACTTCCGGTTCTAAGGAGAAAGAGAAGGCATATTCGTTTATATTGGAGTTCTCTTTATTTATCAACAAAGTGCCGAATATGAGGATTTATTTAAGTTGGTGATGTAAACTACGGTATAAACTCTTAAATAAAAATAAGGAAACAGGGCTTCAAGCATTTTCGAAGACTCCACTTATAAAGGCAAAAAGTTGGGTCATTTTTATAATTACCAAATTTTCTATTATTTATTCAGGAAGCGTCGAATGTGAGAATTTACTTAAGTTGAAGATGCGAAATTCGGTATTTAAGCTCTTAAGTGAAAATAAGGGAACATGTGTTTTAGAGTTTCTGATAAATTCGCTTCTAAATGAGAAAAGGGGGACAATTTTTTTCATATTGAATTTTCCCTTTATTTAATCTACTCCTGGTCTTAAGGGAAAGAAAGGCTGATTTCTATGATATTGGAGTTTCCCTTTAATTATTTATAAGTGCTGAATGTGGGGATTTGCTTAATTTGGGGATGAGAAACTCTCTCTCTCTCTCTCTCTCTCTCTCTCTCTCTCTATATATATATATATATATATATATATATATATATATATATATATATATATATATATATATATATATAACACATATTTCAGCGTTTTCAAAAATTCCGCCCCTAAGACGAAAATATGGATCCGAAATCCGAACCCACAACAATAAAAAATGCTCATTGCAAGTGTAAGATGAGAAAATCGATAAACTCTTATATAAAAATTAAATACGTATTTCAGTGATTATAAAAAAAAACGCTTCTGTAGAGGTTATGGGGAGGGAAGATTTCGATTATATTAGATTTCTCACTATTAAGCTGCAATTGTTTTTAGTTATACGTATGGTATAACTAAATGAAGCAAATGAAGTACGCTAACTTATTGCTCGTAGAATAGAGAATTGAAAGTCATTCCTTATATGCAAACCACAATACATGAAAGTTGGTTGGGTTGCCTAACGAATCAGGAGATAATGCTATACCAAAACTTGTCCAGTTGCCCAAGTGTCGAAAGAATCAGCAAAAGAAACGAACAGCAGGTATGCATTAAACTTGTTGTGCGAAAATAAACAATCACTTAATAATCGGTAATTCCCACTTTCAATACCTTTTCCATATGCAAAGCTACACAAATATGATCAGTTATAATGAATTTCAGCGCAATGTTGCAAGTTCCTTCAGCGTTACGATAATTGCATTAACAGCATCACCAATAATTTTAAACATCTATTCCAATAATAATTTACATTTAAAAAAAAAACTATTTTCGAAGGACCATAAGAGAGAAAATATAGTGGTCTTGAAAAAATCAAATTAAAGATTTCAACGGATTTACACGTTTCATGCTCCCTTGACCAAAAATGTATTTTTTTTACCTGTGTGTCCATGTGTTCGTTGGTCCTGTTCTTCCCGAAATGTGTTCACTAGCATAGAAGCTGCATTGTTAAATGAATCCGCGCCAAATGTTGAACTTTATAAGATTCCATATATAGGTTTTTATAAGATTTCATAAGGAGCAATTCTCGAATGTTTGTTCGTATTCTCAAAATGAAAAGTAATTTATTAAACAGTGAAAATTGAAAATTAATATTTTCAAGCAAACTACTCCAAAGATTTGTTTAAAGCTTCATACAGCAATAAATCATTAAAAACCCTATACTGTGGTATAAATAATTTATCCAGAAAGTGTATTTCTGATGAGTTTTTTTAATACATTTTTTTAAATGGTCCATATTTTATAAATAAATATTTACTTAGTAACCTGACAATACAGCATAATTCATTTGTTCTGAAAATATTCAAAGCGGTAGTTTACAATTAAAATTGAGTTTCTTTTGAGCCATTTTGTCAAGGAATGAATCAGGCGATATTTCACTACTATCCTGACACTATGGCAAATAATCTACCATGCAAAATACACAAGGAGTGCTTTACTTTTGGGGTGAGTGTTTCTGGGAGATTTTCTCAAAAACGACTAAGGCTGTTTTGTTCATAATAAATAAATATATATTTCACTAGACCTAACAATATGGCAGGAATAAATTATCTTGAAAAAATACACAAAAGGAAATCTCATTCTTGGGTTTGTCTTTCTCGGGAGATTTTCTCAAGAGCGACTTAGGAATTGTTCGCATTTCATGAATAAAATATTTCATTAATAACCTCATAATGTGGCATAACTCATTTCCCCTGAAAAACTCTACCAGGGATAGTTTACTTTTAGGAGTGAGTTTTTTCGGGCGATTTTTCCACAAACAGTCCAAAACATTTTAAACAAAAATATTCAAAAACTTTTGAGGTAAACACAAACAAAGATTTAAAAATAATCAGTTACCAGTTATTACTTTTTGATAATTCTAAAATTTAAGAGTGGGTCAAACATACGTACACCTTTTGAAATTTAACAGGTGCGAACCATGACATCTGTATTCTATGAGAGACAACAGATCCCTGAGTTTATTCATTTGCTTCATACAGCAATAAATCATGGTTCGCACCTGTTAAATTTCAAAAGGTGTACGTATGTTTGACCCACTCTTAAATTTTAGAATTGTTGTTAATGTTGTACGAAAGCCTCATCAAAGGAAATAAATTAGGTCAATAGCAGGAAGCGTTGCTAATTCAAATTTACCGCCAAAATTTAAATTTATTGCAAAAATGTCAAGTGTTGCTTATGTATAATTTTTGCATTATTTTACCAATGGGAGGAAACGAGGTGAACCAACCAAATTAACAAACATTTCGAGTTCTAGAGAACATTTATCATTTTCTTTAAAAATTTCCAAATTTAGCGAGTGGTTCTGTCCATCCCTCTCAAATTTTAAGAGTAGTTCAATGTACAACGTCTAACGATAGAGAATGGTCTCTGAGCTCATCCATATAACATATTATATAATCAAGCCTCATCAAAAAGAATAAAATACGTCCAAAACCTCCGAAATTTGAATTTTTACTACTTTTCCGCATAGAAGGGAAAGAGATGTACAAACTAAACTTTAAATAGTCATATAATCCGATGCATGTTACCATGCAAAATTTTATATTTGACAATTTCTAAAATTTAAAAAGTGACCCTATTCAACCTTTCCGAAAATCAAGGAGGTAGACCAAAGTACCCAGTGCTAAAATTTAGAAGGGTGGGTTCTAAGTTCTCCTGGACCAGGGATCATGAGTCCTAAGTCAAGGGGCATTGGGAATAAAATCGGGACAATTTCTATCAATACTACTGTTGGCGATTTTAAGTAAGGTGATGTGTGTCGTTTCTTCAGATGGCTTCCCAATTGTCCTCACGAGACTCAATAGACACCGCTTATCAACACCATCTGCCTTTTCTCACTGTTCAGCATCCAAATACTGCAGACTGTTTGATTTCAGTAATATCAAGAAATCCGATATTGGAGAGTAAAAGAGAAGAGATATCCCAACTTCCGAGACTGGATCTTGGACTCAAGCAGGTCAGTAATAATTGACAGCAAGTTCTTCAAGTAACTTGCAAGCCAAGATCTTAACGCAAGCCGCAGGAAAGTTTTTATGCTTTAATACGAGAAACTAGGAACACTATTGAAGGCAGTAAGCCCAAGCCCTTAGCACAGCGATTACCAACCTTTCTCAACTTGCGGCACACTACGGATGTAACTTGGATTCTCGTGGCACACTTATAGATATTATTATTTGTAAATATAAAACACAGTGGAATTTTTTTCTTTGATTACTGATCTTCGCACAGAGACGAAAGCTCGATCACTGGTTTTCCCCCCTGGTAAATCACTATGCTTATTTTCATCCTAATTTAAAAACAGAAAAAAATTGCAATGAAATATTGGACTCAGGTTTTTAAAAATACGTTTTCTTTTTTGAAAATTGTATCCAACCTTTACTACGAAGGAAGATCATTAAATAACGAACGAACAAGCAGATCTCCTTTACTTTTAAAACACAAATGTAGGTAATTTGTCGAAAGGATTGAATGATACGTATTTTAAATTTTCAACTTCCGAAATAGTCTGCAACAATAAAGAAGCAATAATGGTCATAACAATAACAAATACTTTTTTCAACATCAAAAATGTACAGGAAAGTAACACGACATGAAACTTAAAATTGTAGATTCATAGTAGAGGTTCATAGTAATGTGCAATACAAATATACATTTTCTCCTACGTTTTTCAATTTGTTTGCTATAGAATTAATAATTTTCTCGAGGCACACCAGCGGCCTATTCAGGTACACTGGTTGGGTAACGCTGCCTTAGCAGATAAAACAAGCAGTGACCTTGAACTTGAAAGTTACCCGGGTTGTGACTATTCATCTCAGAGATACCAAAAACTATGGATTCAACATTAATATCGGTTGTTTTCTATTCTTTTAACACTTTAACCCGTTTCCACCGCATAAGGATGCTAATGAAAGCCACGTGGAATTAAACGACATCTCGGTTATCCATATTTATCTGAGGGCTCTCGAAAACTATGAATTCGATATTAATATATGTCTTTTATTTATTATTCTTATATATTCCCTACTTTCCAAGCCTTCTAGGGGTGCTAGGGGTCATATTCCCAGTGGTAGTTGAAGTTAATGGGCAACAGAACTGTAACCAATCAAGTTAGGAAACCCAAAATTTATGGTTTTGACACAAATATGAATACTTTTCGATTATGTTTACGTGTCACCTTTCCTCAGAAGTGGTATTGAGGGCTGAATTTGACTTGGGCACCGCTGAGGCACCGCGAGTGTCATTATCCACTACAGCGATTCCAAGAATTGCGAAGTCGACACTAATATAGGTCGTTTTCGATCATTATTATATATAATCCCCTCCCACTTTTCCTAGATGTGGAAGGCGATCGTACTCCATAGAAAGTCTTTTCCGGACTGAACATAATATTGGTTGCAAGTTTAGTTAAAATTGTTTCCAGGAATTTCAGAGTTATGTTTGAACATACACACTTAAGTATATACATACATTTACATATGTAAATTTGGTAATATATATATACATACATCACAAAATTTCAAAACTAAAAGATTTTTCTATTATTCCTTCGTTGACCTTTAGTTATTTTAGTTTATAGTTAGTCCAAAATATAGAAAAATATTAAATGTTTCGTAAAGAAAATAATTTAAGTTGTGGACATTTTAAAACACTATATTGGCGTACAGTGTTATGTGCAATCCCTTGGTGTACAAAGAGTTAGCGACGGCGGTCCCAACGAGATTAGTGGCAGCAAATTCAAGAAAGCACGAGTTCCATTAAGAATAGCGAGTCCGAACTGCAGCCACTTCAAGTCTGGGATGGCGTATGCCTCACTTGAATGCTAGCCTAATTAAGAATAATGAACTTGTCCCCGATCGTAAAATGTTCATCTTGGGAATGGACTTTTACCTATTTCCCCCTTGTTTTCCGCACGCAATTACACCACTTTCCTACGTTGTATTTGATCCACTTGGTAATAATACTTGCATTGTAAAAGAACGAAAAGAGGAGAATGAATAAACAGATAAAAGAGAGAAACTATAGAAACAACTAAGTTTCTATATTTAATATTTTAGTACGTACATATGATTCTGTTTACTAAGTTAATAAAAGGACAATCCCACCTAAAAGGACTAATATATCGGTAGATCGTGATCTAAGCCAGTACAATTATAAATCGAAAAGAAGTATGAACTCTTATAGTTTGTCGCCAGATGGCATTAAACGACAATACAAGTATTGAACTGTAGACGGAAATGCTTTGTAAGCTGTTGCCATCTAATGGAAAATATTTTTTTCTGGCCTAAAACTCATCAGCGAAGGTCACAAATATTGCGTAAATTGAAAATAAACCACCTAATTACGTTTATTGATTCGTTGCGCGACACACCTTTTTCCAATGTCAAGGTTATATAACTAAAACCTGCTTAATAATTAAACAATGATTCGAATGATACGAAGACACGAAGAAGTTAGAACTGTGAATAACTATTTTGTTTATCATTAGTTTTCATTGATATTTTACAGACTTATATTACACTTATGTATGGAATATATTGTCCCAAACCGACGAGTTCGTCTGTTAACAAAGCCACTAAATGAAAAATGCCATTAAGCTAAAATTCATTTCAAACGTTTGAGCTTTTTTTTGTGAGGGCCTCTTTATTACGTGTTACAGTCCAGGGGCTTTCTACTTATTTCGATTTTTGTAAATTTTTATTATGTATTCTATGTGAGAACATTAGCTGTTCTCACACGACGAAATGTTTGCTTCATTACTTAGAATGGACACAGTGGCTCACAGATAGCACTCCCCTCTGGTATGAAGGGTCTCTCGTTCGATCCCAGGCTATGTGAATTAGTAGTAGACAACAATGTGTTCGGAGCTTTCTCGCGATTCACTCGTTTCCTTCGGCATTCTCATTCCAACAATTATTTAATGGTCACTCATTTTCATTAGTCGTCCGATTTTTGTTATCCTAAAGGGTATAACCATTGGACTTTAAATTAAAAAATCATTTTGTAATTGTTTACGCCAGTGAGAATAGATGGGAAAATGTAAAGTATCACTATACTAATATGGAAATGGGTCTGCTTAGTTATTATTACAAAATGAATATATTAGGAACATGCATACATACCAAATGTTCACTATTTAAAATTACAATATATTTAATTGATTTTAGTTTAGCATCCCGTTCAGCAACAAGGCTATATGAGATGTGGACCTACAGCTTAACGTAGGGGATCCGTACCACATAAGCTCCCGCTGGGAATCGAACCCGGAGGCGCGTACGCTAACTGCTTAGCCATAAGAGAGTTCAAACTTACAATATAGTGTATTATATGAGTGAAAGGTATAATTAACTAAAACACTTAGATATGATACGGGGTCAACGAGCAGCACCCATATATAGGGGAGACCGGGGTTATTTCAAACACGAGAAAAGTTGCAACACTGTAATCCTAAAGACGTATGATCAAGGAAAGGAAGAAATGACCTTGATAGCAAAGCCTCACTAAGTTGAGAGTTCGCAAGCTAAATTTGAATACAATTGCTATACTGGAAAGAATAATACAGAAGAAAATGTTATGAAGAAAATACAAGTCAGTTTTATTTCTACTAAGAATGTAGTGTGTGTTCAGCGTGCATACATCCGTAGAAAACATTCAGTAAAAATCTGTAATGGGTGCTTATTCGTGTAAGATTTTGTTGACTACGATATTTAGTACCGTAATGGCGGCATGGAAAGTTTCGAATGTACGGTCGGGACTAGTTGCAACATCTGCAGTGTTGCCACAGTCCTAGCTCTGGAGTGGGCTGAAAAATACCAAGTTTAAACAAAAGGGCTGAATTCATTTTCTGTCAAAAAGTAAAATATTTTTGCCCACGTATGATCATCCCTGATCTAACTTCAGACCTACACATAAAGTTTGTTACAACACGTCGATATACATCTCTAAAACGCTGAAATGTACAGGTATTGTATATTCGTCAATATGGCGTCACTAGTAAACAACTTAGCCCGGTAAGCCGGCAACTACGTCAATGTATTTTTTTTTGTGCTACCCCATGCCGTTCGGGGGGAGTTCCGGGCGCCGAAGTAAGGGGGCGCAAAATTCGGAAGGAAAAAAGATATATATATAATTGAAGGAAAAAGTAAGAAAAACAGTTCAAAATCAAGGAAAAACAGGGTTTACTTTTAAAAATTTTATTTCGCTTTGCGCCAACTATAGTGGCGCTTTGCGGCTGGTCTATCGACCTCAGTCATATGTACGGGGACGCTGTCGTATATTCTCGCCCTGGCACTGATTTTCCACGGTACGGTACTGGTGTTATTATTGTTTTGATGTTGCACAATCTTTTCAACGACACATAAATTATTGACTTACTTCAGCACCCACTTGTCTTCTTCAGAATATGCAACACTTACGAATTACGAATTTTCCACATGCAGTTTGTAGCGTTATGCGGTGTAACGTCACAGAATGAATGTTCACCAGCATTTCTTAAGAGTCCAACACAGTATGAGTAACGTGAACTTTTGAAAATGTGACAATATTTGTTAAATTGTACTGAATTGGGTGGAATTGTACCAACTTTTTCACAAAAGGGGCTGAAAATGCCAGCGTGGTACCAACGGGCCGATGAATGACAAAAAGGGCTGAATCTGGTACAATTGTACTAAGTGTGGCAACACAGAACATCTGATACATGAGTATGTTACAAAATAAGTGATTGTTGCAACACACCCCAATAACATTTTTTATATTTTGTTGAATTATTGTGTACTCTTTAAAAGGAAATTCAGCAAACGAATCCAATAGAAATGTTGTTTGATAAAACGAATTCAGGTTTATAAGCTTATACACAGAAACGTTTTTTATTTCTATATCGGGTTGATCGAACAATTTAGGGGTACAAGAAGGATTATCAGGGCTATATGAGACTATTATGGAAGGCATGAAATGTGGGAAAGAAATATCACCGACTTTCATTAAGGTATAATCTCCGCCTATATTGGAATATGTGTGTGTGATAGTAATATATATTATGAATACACACACACACACACACACACACACACACACACACACACATATATATATATATATATATATATATATATATGCATCATTATTTTGATCATATGATCGATATAAGACTTATTATTTACCTGTGTTTGTTATGCCAGTACCGATGGCTAAGAAATCGAACCCAAAGAGATGTGAGGAATATAGAACTACTAGTCTCATATCTCACGGAGCAAAAATTTTGCTTCGAACTCTGAACAGAAGGTTATATGGAAGAACAAATGTTAAAATTAAAGAGGAACAGTTCGGGTTCAGGAGATGTAACGGTACAAGAGATGCAATTGCGTTATTAAGAGTGATCGGTGAAAGGTTTATAGAAAAAGAGAAAGAGGTGTGTGTGGTATTTATGGATCTAGAAAAGGCTTTTGACAGCTTGAATTCGGAATTGTTGTTCGAAATTCTAAAGAAAATAGGGTTAGAATGGAAAAATCGAAGACTCTTAAAAACTTATATATCAACCATAAAGTAAGTATTAGAATAGGGGAGAAAATAAGAGGAGAGTGAAATTGGAAAGGGAATTCGACAGGGATCTTATCTCTCGGCTACATTAATTTCTATCTAGAAGATATAATAAAAAATAGCCTACAAAATGAAAATGCCATTTCAGTAGGCGTTAGAATTATTAAATCTATACGGTTTGCAAGTGTTATGGCGTTTGTTGCAGAATATGAAGACAAAATCAATAAAAAGTTAGAAATCCTGTGAAGGCCTGTGGAGAATAGGTGATGAAAATAAATTGCTAGAAAGACAAAAGCCATGGTGATTGGAACGAGGAGGTCGGTGTGAAATATAGAGGCAGGAGGAGGGAAAATGGAACAAGTGACTAGTTTTCGATACCTGGGTAGTATTATCAGTAATGATGAAAAATATGAACGTGAAATAAAAGCAAGGATAGGAATGGCGAAAGAAGCCTTTAGGAGGAAGAAAATACTATTTTGCAGGACATTGAATAAAGAGTTGAGAAAATGACTCATAAAATGCTTCTCGTGGAGTATTGTACTGTATGGGTCAAAAACATGGACATTACGTAAAAATGAGAAACGACTGAAAACTTTCAAAATATGGATGTGGAGAAGAATGGAGCGAATTAGTTGGGTCGGGCGGAAAACGAACGAGAGAGCGTTAGAAATGGTAAAGGAGAAAAAAAGTTTTAGATATTACACTGGCCGTCATAAATTAAGCAAGAAGCGGATACTCAGGTATGTAAGGAAAACTCAACGCTTGTCGGTGAACAAACTGTTATTGAAATTAATGAAGCACCTAGTTTACGCCATACAACAAGGAAACCCACTAAATGAAATTACACTCGTGGAGGAAAATGCTGTTGGACGTAGGTGGCACTGAAACTGGGAAAGATGGTTTGCTGCACTAATAAGGGATATGATCACCGCGCATAACAATACAGGATTCACAACGTCGTGTAATGCACGTAATAAATGTTTGTACCAGTTCATATGTTATCTGGGTCCATTACTGACGAAGAGACCGTTGAAGATCTTGGAGAGTTTGTGGAGGGAGGGTACAAGGCTTGCAATGCGTCGCCCTACAGCAACCCACACGTGCTCGATCGGGTTAAGGTTTGGTGACCTCGGTAGTCACTCCATTCGTTTAATATGGTGTTGTTCCAAGTATTGATCGATCAGTTCTGCCCTATGGGGACGAGCATTATCGTCCTGCAGAATGAATTCCTGATCTCTAGCACGTACGAAGGTTACAACGTGACGATCCAGAACATCATTCCTATAGCACGGAGCTGTTATTCTGTCACGCGGGAGAATATACAGATCAGTGCGTCTTCCAAGCGAGTTGCCATTCCACACAAGCACACCTGTACCATCATATCTATTACTTTCAAGAATATTGGACGAATGGTAACAGGTTCCTGCTTCTCGCCAAACCAATCTGCGTCGAGAATTACTGTCCAGAGAAAATCTAGATTCCCCGATAAAGAGAACTTACTGCCATTGCTCACGGGTCCAATTCACATGCTCTCTTGCCAAATTTAATCACTGCCTCTTGTGACACCACCTAAGGGGTACACACACCACTGGTCTTCTGGCATACAACCCACCTTCGTGCATTCGCCTGCATACTGTACTCGTTGATAGAGGACGTCCAGTGGCAGGAACAGCTTCCACACGCACTTGAGTTGCTGTTGCAGATCTGTTTCTTCGACTTGTCAAAAGGATATATCCATCATTTCTGGCCGATGTTGTGTGCGGTCGACCGCCACTATAACTCCTCGAAGCATTTTGCATTCTCTGGAATTTGCTCCATAACATAACGACCACTGCTCGATTGACATTGAGCCTCAGAGCCACGTCGGCCTGACGCTGCCCTGCTTCCAAGCTACCGATGGAACGCCAGCATAATTCATCTGGCCAATGACGCCTCGTTGCCATATTCGCCTGTCTCACTTCAATTAGACTTGCCTCTACACTCTACACACACTGTCAGGCAACAATTCCATGAAATCACGTAGACCTCGCCAGTACCGAGTACTTTACAAAGTCGTGTAAGGGCAACATAATTGAGAGTTCTTCCGCACCATCTTTCCCTAGATCATTTGTCAATGTTCGTTGTATTATGACATCCATTTTCTCTGCATTTCACCACCCCTCCGCCCGTTCTCTTTTATTGCACGTTTTTGCTTTGTTGTTTAATTTATGACGGCGGGTGTATTAAGAAGAGAAAGAAAAACTGCTTGGGACATTGGGTAAGAAGGAACTGTATCATGAGGGACGTCCTAGAGGGTACGGTGGCAGGAAAGAGAGGGAGGGTGCGAAGGAGACTACAAGTGATGGATGACATCAAAACAGAGTAATCGTACGTGAAAGCGAAGAGGCTAGCGGAAGTTCGTGGAACATGGAAGATTCTCAATTGCAGCAAATGACCTGCCAAACAGGGCAGAATACCTATGATGATGATAATTATGTCAGATTGCATAATCATTCATTAGACGAAGTAAGGATTAGGTAAAATAATATTAATTCGAGAGAGAGAGAGAGAGAGAGAGAGAGAGAGAGAAGAAGGGAGAGAAATATTTGTATAATAAACTATATGAAAGAGTGTTTGTCCAGTAAATTTTCATTCTTCGTTTACTCTTTCAATGTACTACAGCTTTCAATTTTTGCGAAAATAAATGTAATGGTTGTTTTTATCTTTCTTATGCTAGAAATGGCTTTTGCACAAGAAAGCCTACAACATGGGGACATACACAAGAAAAACGTTCAGGAAGAAGTAAGCAGCTAATCTTATTCTAAACCATCCATCAGCCTAACACCAGTACATTTGCAGCACAGCTAAGCAGTTCAATACTCTCTATGAGGTATATAACAAGGTTCGAGTAACATGTGACTGAAACGTGCTCCGTCGGCTTTGATTCGACAGCACTTTCGTGACATAAGTCCTTGCCAGTACACTTATAGCGCGCTCATTCAGTTGCAGACTTTGTTATCTTAATAAAAGGGAAATGGAACGCAAACTTCAGGGAAACACTGGGAAAAACGTGGAAACAATTTGGCAACAAAATCAAAATTTGTGTTCAGCATTTGTATTTTAGGGTAAGTTATTGAATACAGCAAAGCTAGTATGAATCAATTACAAAATTTGTAATGTATATTATAGATTTGAGGAATTTATATGAAAATTTGTTCTTTAATTGAAGAGCATGTGTGTGATAAAAGGAATGTCATTCAGTGTGGAGCAGTCCCTTAACCTGAAATACTGGGAAATTATTTGCAGATATGATTTCATATTCTGACAAAGCAGGAAGTTCAGGGATATCTTCAAGTATTCAGTTTTGTAAACAGTCAGCTTTTTTCTTTAGATATTATTGTAAAAAATGAGAGAACAAAAGCACTGCTGTCAGAATTGTAACTTTGTGAAGGTTGGTTTTGGTTATCGTAAATAATCTTAAGCACAAACATACATCGTCGTATTCGCTTTTGATAACAATTCCTCAGGAAATGAGGGAAATTTTTATGCCTTTTTTCTTGTATTGTAGAACAATATTGAATTGCCTTAAAGCAATGTAACTTATTCTCTCCGTTTTCTTGTCGCCAATGACTAAGTTCTAACGACATTTTGGCTGAAGAGTCCGAGTTAGAAATACGCTTAACTCCATCAGTTAACGTGAAAACTGGTGTCGTGTTTTGTGCTGTATCTATGCTCAGAATCAGAAGTTTTACTTTCTGGTACCTCAAGTCTGGAGACTGAACCGGTCAAGTCACCAACAGGATTTATGAATGTGCCGAGTAGAACCTCTCTCAATGCCTGAACACTTTTGAGTGGCTGAATGAAATATTTTCTTAAAGGAATATTGGTCGGGGGTAAGATGTCTTTAAGCCTTCGAACTCGAGACAAAACAACATTTGATATTCCGCAAGAAATTTCTTTCCACCACTGGCTGCTTCCGGGGAGTTAGGATGGGTTCGATCGTACCCCCTAGTTGTTTCATGGATGCCAGAACAACATAATCTGCATTTATTATTTGTATTTATAATTAAATAAAATACCATTTATTATTATTATTATTATTATTATTATTATTATTATTATTATTATTATTATTATTATTATTATTAAAATAATAATTTAACATATTATCTACTAGAAGACACACCTCGGAGCAAATTTTATTACTGGAACTTATCAATGAATCAAAGAAAAACGGAAAAATTGAAAACTGAAATTTAATGTAAAGAAAAACACTACACATGTATAAATTAATTTGCTTTTCCAGTAAATTCGACATTAGCCATGTAATTTGGAAAGGTATTGTAATATACAAAGACGTCAAAATGTGTAATCGATTTTTATTCTGTATAAATATACGGTGATACTATTTTGTTTATCATACCCCTTGTTTATGAATCCTGAAAGCGCCAGTGTTTGTCTCCGAGATCAATTACAACTTTCGGCAACTTCTTGCCTTAACGGATCAGTGAATAGTCATACCATAAGAGTAATCGGTATCTATCGCTGAGAGAAAGTTTTACCTTCTTTGCTCCACCTTATAGTTATTAGAGGTATATGTATAGAATTATTGGAGAGACGAGCCTTAATAAATGATGAAGACACAAGTAAAAGATGAAGACAGAACTGCACCATTACTGTAAATTACTATAACGACTACTTATCATACATCCTATTTCTTGTACTCTTCACATCCACACCTCTCAATGAATAAGAGTAATTACGATCTCTATTGGTATTGATGTCATTATTATTTTTTCTTCAAATTTACATGTTTTTTCTCTTATATACATCACCATAGGTGTGACTCTTACTAACCTATATATTGTACAACTCAGTAAAAAAAAGTGGAACATTTTAATATACCACACATATAAGTGACACTACCTTTGTGTGAGTTAATTTTTGTGATTTATTAGCCACTGCTTTAAGCTATATTATACAGTATCTTTACAAACTTGGCAATTCTTACTTTCCATTTGTGCACTAAAATCAGCTCAATCAGTTGAATGCATTTTGTCTGCTGACATTTGTTATTCCTTGGGAAGAGTCGCTGAAAGCTGTCGAATCAATCATGTAGTGCTGTAATTACTAATGAAATATTTTCTTCCATAATACGAACAAAATTATAAGGCATTTTGGAAAATATTTGCCCTAAGAAAACTTACCCCCAAAAGTAAACTACTTCTTGTGAATTTTTAAAAAGAAACAGCGCATGGCATATAAGGTTATTAATGAAAACGTTTACTTATGAAATACGAATAAAATCGTGTGAATCACTTTTTGAAAAAAAAAAATGTTTAAGAAGCTCACCTCCAAGATTAAACTAACTCTTGTAGAATATTAAAGGATGATGGGTTATTTCACATTGTCACGTTATTAATAAAACATTTATTTATGAATTATGAACAAAATTGGATGAGTCGTTTTGACAAAATAGTCCGAAAAAATCTCACTCCCAATAATAAACTACAGGGTGTTCCGGAAGTGAGAGTACCCTCGTTTAGATTCCACCGTATAGTGTTAGTTATGGTAGAATGTCTGCACACAGTTACTTTGAAGTCTTAGGAGTCTTAAACGTCGGCATGATCACCATCCATGTCGTAACACAGCTGAATTCTGCACCAAATTCTCACAAATGTACCAATTAGGTGTGCACCCACTTCCGGATCACCCTGTGCATATTTTCTCCAGTATATAGGTTAGCGTAGACATGATCTATACTAACCTATATATCAGCCAACTCAGTAAACAAAAGCAGAACATTTTGATGTATCTCAGATCTAGGCAGCGCTATCTATGTGTGAATTATAGGTTTTTGCGATTTATTAACCATCTCTTACCTTATATTCTGTAGCGTTCTTTCACACTTGGCACGTTTTAGTCTCGATCTGTGCATCTCAGCTCGATTGGCTGAGTACTCTTTTCTCTGCAGCGAAGCTCAACTGTTACATTCGTTATTCCCTGGGAAGATTATAATGGCAGTCGAATCAAAGAGGAAAAGAAATATTCTTTACGAAGCATCCGCATCAGGAAGTAGGGCCATTATCAAAGTGGCCATGTGGATGTAGTAACTACGTCAGGTTTCCAGTAACGATCAGGAAGAAGTGTTGTATGAATACTTACTAAAAACAAGTGAACTTTTCTTTGGAAAGAAATTCGCATATTGGGCTTGAAATGTGCTATTTCATTTTGGAATAAAATGTCCTTCTTCTTGGATTAACTTGGAAGCAGCAGTAAAAACTTTGTTATCTGAATTTTTAAAGAAACCTAAGGAATTATCCGTCAGGAAACAGAAGTAATCACCTTAGCACAAGTGTCAAGCATCAACAAACATAACAAAACTTTGTGTTTCAACAAATTAAGAGATATTTATTCATGACAATGGTATTTACAATATGTCATTTATAATATAGATGTAACAGACGTTATAGTAGTTTCGACTCCTGTTAAAATCGTGAATAGAAACAATGCTAAACAAGTTGAAAGTGCGGTGTCTGCTGAACGAAGCGAGTTGGTAACAGTGACTGTGGATAAGAATTCTTCGGAAAACACAATTCCAGTTACGTTCTTGTTGCCTTCAAAAAGATTTGAATATTACTTTATTCGTGATGAACCACCGAGTTATACTGATGCTGTGAGCGATAGTCGGTGGATGTCAGAGACAGAATAGCCACTTCATTAAACATTTTATATCCTTCGCAAAACCTTTAGTAGAAAAACTGGTTTTACTTCTTGATAACCACAGGTCACATAATACTGTACCAGATCCACTTCAGATTGGGATAATTCACGATCTTGCAGGTAGAACAGTACTTCACTAATATTCTCATTCTTTTATCGTAAGGTAGACAGAATCCCGCTTGTTTCGACCGCTCATCGACGACAGGTTTCCACTGCTTATGGTTGTATTGTTATAAGTAAAAAAAGTAGATTACAGATAGTTTCATAAGACGCTTCACTATCAAAAACGTTATTAAAACATTTCGCGTGAGGCGACAACTACTTCATCTTTGATTGCCACCGAAGCTTCGGAAAATTTTAAATAATGAACTGCGATACTTTAATCAGGTTTTCCAGACAAAATGCCATCTCCCACAAATTAGAACTGATTACCAGAAAACATACACCATGACCGTGATTCACAATAAAATTCGTCTTCACAACAATTATTAATACTATAACAGACCCTTCTAACACATAACTTGGTCTGTAGAGGAAGATTTATTATTAATAAAAAGTGAATAACAATATGTAATAAACATTACAGATATGTATATGTTTTTATTTTACAAAATTTATGAATTTCTTTCTTTTCTACAGGTAACTCCAAAAGAATCTTTCAAGAGTGTTACGTGAAACGTCCTTGTCGCTGGTCCTTCAGTTAAGTATATCAAGTTAAATTAGGTTAGTTTAGGATACATAAATCGGCTTCAGGGTAAGTATAACTTCATTAGGGTAGTGTAGGTTATATTTCATATGGGTGTAGCTTAGGTAGAGTAGCTTACTAGCTTACTGTAGTAGTTTATGCTTAATTGATTCGTAAACAATATACACATACATGTTTATTCATTATTCCTCTTTATTTGACAATATTTATTTATTTATTTATTATTTCGTCTAAGTTCATTCACTTTATTTTCTTAAATCTTTACTTTGTAACTGCTTTCCGGATCTGTCCCACCAATGAGTGCTTTCAGGAGACCTGAACTTACCGTGTTAAGACATCAAAGAACATTTCCAAGAAGGATTACAGAACTTTTCCCGGATCGCCCTCCGGTCTCAACAATGAGATGAGCATCAAGCACCGAGAGGTTCGGATATCTCGTCTGAAATCCTCACGGACATTCAGATGATCGCTCAGACCACGACATACAAAAATATCATTCATACATGCAACGAAAACATATTAAAGAAAATACTATGCTTATTTATTAAATGCACTATGTGTAAATATATACATATAAGAAAAACAATCACAACAATAAACACTGATATGGATATAGACACTTGACTATTTCCACAAACAACATTTCACCTCACATTTTGCGGGATAATAGCCCTTTGTATTACGCATATAGATGAATGAAAGATTATATTCGGGAGTTCACCACAAACACTTTTCTCACACCACTGACTAATGCACAGGGGGGTTAACACTGTGGGGTAACACTAAAGTAATCCCAAGACATAAGTTCCTGGCTGCTGCGAGAAGAATCCATAAAACGTTGACGGTAGTATCCAGCAGAACAAATACAGATAGTCAGAATGTAGGACATTGGAGGACCGTTTACCACTTATAAGCACTGGATCAGCGGACCCGGGACTTTATGAAGTGGGGGCTAGCTGTCATACCAGTTCTTGAGCAGTCACTAGACGCGTGTCTCTTTCTATCGCGAATTCAATGAACGTGTAGGCTATCTTGACACGCGGAGAAAAACTCCTAGAGTCGAGGTGTTCTAGGTGTGAGTTGGGTTGACCGACTGGTCAATATTGACAGTTCATTTTAAAATGTAATCAGATTAAGCCGACTGTATGGATATGCAAATTAAATATTAAAAGAATTTGCGTTAATTCACAGTTCACTGGCCACAATGTAGACTGACCTTGAGAACTTCTAGATAAAAGTGGCTGAACAATATTGCTAGGTGACAGTCTGGCAAGGTTGCAACTGTCCATGCTAAGTATTACCATGAGTGATTGAAGAAAACACATAATTAACGAGTAAGGAAGAAACCAAGTAGTAGAAGTACGATTATCATATGTACCGTGTCATGCGAAAACGAACTAAGCGCCACTTTCGTACTTTTGAGAAATCTACGTTTAAAGGTTGATGTCCAGCATTAGTATAGCCGTAATCAAAAGTGAAATTATGTTTCTTTTTTTGGAAAGGTGTTGGTTTCCCTCTCTTTTCGATTGTGCAAAACGTTCTCATGCTTATCAGGAACCAATCGTCGCATTTACGTGGATTTTCTAAATTTGGCGCTTAGTTCACTTTTGCATAACACGGTACATATATGTAGTTCAGATAATGAATGTGGTCTTTGTTACTCACTAAAATTCTCTCACAGTGAAAAAACGTTTCAGATATATGTATGAGTGAACGATGAAAGACTCTTTTGTTCTTGATTCGTGGGAAAGAAATTGAACTATTAGCAGTTCCCTCCAAAGAAAAGAAATTATTTGCGTCGCAAAAATAAAGTAAAAAATTTAAGAATGACTTCTGTCTTTCCAAAATAAGCAGAGCATCCACAAAAATTATTTATATAACCTGGTGATGGTTAAACTTCATAGCAATACTAATACCACATTTATTAATCGAAGATTCGTTTTACGTAATCCTCATTTCATAACTAAGCTTTACTACCGTTATAATCGACTGATTGACATAAGCTACAGCTACCCTTTTCGCTTCCTTCATTTCAGATACTTATGTAGAAACCAATTCTATCCTTGATGAAATACAATTAATCAGGTGAATACCTTCTGCATGACAAACGCACAGATGGTTACGGTGACATACTTTCGACGTGGGTAAAGCTCAAAACTAAAAGTTTGACTCATTTCCTCAAATTAGTCTAAATAGTTTTCTTAATTGCTGCAAGATCATTGTATCTGTGAATTTTTATGTTAATAGAACTCACAAAAGGTGGCAGTGCTATTGTACGAAATGCTGCATGAATATTATATGTAAGTATATTTAATTGTTAGTGAAAGATTTTTAAAATAAGAGAAAAAATATAATACATGCAATAAAAAAGGAGGGAATGCTGTTGGGAATGTGTAAAAAAGAGATAAATGACGAAAAACGTGGCGTAAAATAGTAACAAGCCGGAAGGAGAAAAAGATGGAAATCTTGATTATTGTTTATGTAATTGGAGGAAATGTAGTTACTAGTTACAATGTTTTATCTATATAGAAAATATGCCTATGTCAGTTAATTACTTATTTAATAGTGGATTACGGTTTGTAATCTTTTATCAGGTAAAAGAGGTTAAGAATCATGACGTATCGGATACATTGAATTATGATACGTAATGTTACGTGAATGAGAGTAAACAAACAGTGGCTAGGCAAACCAATTCAATCATGGCTATCAACGCAATTCCAATGTAAATACAATCAAGATTCAGTCAATCTTGACCCTACACAAAATAATCTTTAAGTTTATGTCCCATGGTTATTCCGGCTAGGTTAAAGGAGACGGTGATGATGAGAAATGAATGAAATGGTAGGATGAAGAAAGTGGGCGGAAACGGGAGAACCCCGTGAAAACCCACGCACATGGTGTTCATCCACCACAAAGCTCACTTGGCGCGAGGTGGGATCGAACCAAGGACCTGGTAGGCCCTACACCAGAGGTGAATGCTCTATCACTGAGTCATCGCGACCCCTTGACCCTAAACAAGTGTAATATATAAAATACATAATACGTAAAACTAAAACTTTTGTAATGTAGCACGACGTGATGCATTGCATATCAATATAAGAGCTATTGAAAGTGTAAGGAAGTTGAAATATAGTTTCTTCATTTCCACCAGATTCGTCCCATAGGTTGCAAACTTTGAAAGAATCAGTTTTGTCCCGTTAAAAAATATATCTAACATATCTTTAGTGATTCGATAAAAAAATTACTCTGATAACGTTCTCAATTTACGATCTCTCATTCATTGTCGCAAAACCTTTACTTTGGCACTGATACTGAGTAATCACATTGGGATTTACTAGTTATGGAATAATCCTTTTAATCGCGGTAGTTTTAAAGACATCGAACTCTTATTCCATGCTGTTAGATACAAGACATATGCTCTTATTGAATGTGCAGCATTCTCTTCACCATAAAACCATTTTATCAGCGTAACAAATCCAGCGACTGCGTATGGCCCCTCAATGAGCCTATTTGGTTCTTTCGCAACTGCATCTGCTCCTTCAACGATGCTATTTGGTCCTTCAGAGACTACTTCATGTGTTTCTTCAACGAGACGTATGGTTCAGCTTCCTCATCGTTGATATTTAGTCCTTTATGCTATCTCTGGTGCATGCATGGGGTTCCTGGTTCGACCCCCGACAAAGTAAGTTTGTGAACATCGTGTACGTGGAATTTTTCGAGTAATCCAATTTTCTCCCAGCTTCTCATTCCACCAATCCTTCCATCATCATTCACTTGCCTTATTCATCCGTCTCCCTTAGTTTTAAGTAGAGATGCAAAAAAGCCGGCTTTTTTGAATCGATGGTTTTTTTTCACATAAAAAGCCGGCTTTTTTGGGAAAAAAACGAGAATTTTGGAAATTTTGGCTTTTTTCAACTTCATGATTTTTCTATCTAAATAGCTTTCTTATAGTATATTCTATGGTTAGATAAAAATTCCATGACCTGAATGTGATATTTCGCTCTGAAATTCACCATCAAGATGGATGGAGCACACGTTTTACGAATTAAAGCTAACATGAAGAATGTAGTATTTGAGGGTAATTTTAGAGGCTATTTAACTTTATTTTAACTTTTGAGTTATCGACATCTTTTTTCTTCTCTAGTTTGTCATCCGTGTTTCATTTCTAAGAGCTTTTAGTACTCTAGCTTCTAGCGCAAAAGTTAAACTTGCCCGTTTTTCTATTTATCCGTCAAAGCGTACGTTTTTCAATATATCCGTCAAACCGTACTTTCACATTTCTGTTATACTGTAGCTGTGAAGTGATTTAGCAATAATTTTCCGGACACAACCTTGAATACCAATTTATACAAATAATCAGTAGCGGATTTAGAAAAGTACTTTAGGAGGGTTTTTTCTGATTGTTTCGTTTCCTAAAAACTCCTAATTTTATTTGGGAAGTGCTTGAAGTTTATGAGTACAGGCATAACTAATATTTCGTTTCGTTTATATGTTTAGCAATAATCTTCCGGATACAACTTTAAAAATCATTTTATACTGAGAATCAGTGGCGGATTTAGAAAAGTATTTTGGGAAGGGTTTCTTACTAATGTTTAGTTTTTTTAAAACATTCGTAATTTTTATTTGACGGGAGCTTAAAGTTTATGAGTAAAGGCATAAATAATAGATATTTCGTTTGTTGCAGACATTCCGTAACTTTGGGGAACGGGCTTCAGTCCGAAAGACCGCCCCCCTAACCTTCGCAAAACCGTCACTGCTGGTAATTAGTAATAATAACGATTTAAAAACAATAAAAAAGGAAGTCGCCCAACTCACAGTACACGCACTATTTCTACATTCACAGATGGAATGAAGAAAAGCTTTGTCAGAATGGTCGAATGCTGGTTGAATCCCGGACTTCCCGATAGAAGCGCAAAAGCTAATCACTCAGTCATGTTTGTTGTGCAGTTGTATTTAGCTTAACTTAAATATATTCCGTAGTCTTTTTTTTTTGGGGGGGGGAGTTCCATAATGATATGTTGAATCCCTCTTGTTAAAAATTCAGAAAACTTGAGGATTGGGTAAACTGTGATGGTGGTTCTATAAAACTTAACTGTAGAATTTCAAGAATATACAGAACCAAAAGCTCTAGATGTGCAGCCTTTAAGTGTATCATATAAATCTAAGTATTTCTCTTATGTTTTATTCTATTTTGTTTCAAAAAGAGGGTATGGAATATTTTGGAATGTACTACATACTATTTTGCTAGTTATTTGTGTATTCTTTAAAAAGAAGTGTTTACTTTTAGGGTTGGCTGATTTACACCAACTTTTTTTTTTAATAACTGGTTTAAACCACAAAAATGAAAAGAATGAAAAATGCGAATCGTGTGAACTTCATGGTGACGTTTCCAGATATCAAACCACCTGCAATAGTTTTATTTCCCTTTCACCTTTTAATCAAGGTGTCCCATGTTCAATTCTCGGTCGAACCACAATCCTTCTTTCATACGTAACCCAAGTAGCGGTTCGGATGTCAGTTTAAGCGAAAGTCTTCTCCTTGATAACCTCGAAGGATGTTAAGCCTAAATATACGAAACAAATCAAATTGTATATTTCTACATGCCTAAATGCGTGTTGTTTTATAAAGAAGCCAATATTGCTTAAATATATTGATAGAAATTGGCAAAATTTATCGATTGCCTACGTAGCTTCCAACATTAGCTTGGATTGGACTTTCAATGATATCTACGTACCGGTACTAAATTTGTAATTTAATACCTCAGTTTTAGCGTACTGATTATGGTACGTTGACCTTTAAATTTTACATGCAAAGCAATAGCAGGATTTTCCCGTTATTGTCTTACATTTCAAGTAATGACGGGATTTTCCCAATGGCTAGGGCGGGAGATTCTCAACTTAAGAAATTTACGGACCGCACTTCTTTAAGCTTATGGGAGTTCTTCCGGCATAACCCCGCTGTTCCATAATAACATCAAGGCGAAACAAACATAGGCTATTTCTGTGAATATGTAATATAAATACATAAAGCAAAAAATGTAAGTCAAAAAAGCCTGGTTTAAACCAAAAAAGCCTGGTTTAAACATCCCCCAAAAAACGGGTTTTTGGCATATTCAAAAACAACCACGGTTCTTGCCAACTCTGCTTACTTTTGTATATAGGAGGTTAAAAAATTCTTATTATATACATTGGTTAATCCTGTGGAATTCATAATGTAAATATGTTGAAGAAAAATTGTTTGAAATATTTTTTCGAAATTCATAGTTTATTTTCGATGTTTTATATTATTATCAGCATCAACCACTAATTAAATGATTTTTTGTGTTATAGAGAAGCGATACAAAGTCTGTTTTATCAATTTAAAGCAGTATTTTGAAAAAAGCCCAAAATTTCCGAAGCAAAAAAGCAAAGCAGAGAAAACCGAGTTTTTTTTCAAAAAAGCCGTTTTTTTCCGAGCCCTTGCATCTCTAGTTTTAAGGGCATAATTGTGGGAGTTGGGGCGCGGTGGCTCAGTGGCAGAGCGTTCACCTCCCGTGCTTGGGGTCCCTGGTTCGATCCCAGCTTGCGCCGTGTGGACTTTATGGTGGACAAACATCGTGCTCGTGGGTTTTCTCGGGGTTCTCCCGTTTCTTCCCACTTTCTCCATTTCATCATTTCATTCATTTCTCATAATCACCGTCTCCTTTAGCCTAACCGGCATAACCGTTGGACGTAAATCTAAAAATTTCATTTCATTTTTATAATCGTGGGACGTTAAACTGAAAGATTTCATTTCATTTTCATAATCGTGGGACGTTAAACTGAAAGATTTCATTTCATTTCATATTTTCCTTGTACCCATGCAATGCGATGTGTAGAATTATCATTTAGATTTTATCAAAAAATACAAATGATAATAAACCAAGTACCTATGATATCATGTTCATCAGAAAATAGAACTCGATAAATTCTAGTAAAGATAGTAAAGAGTATCGTATAAAGCCTATATTATTTTGGGATAGGGATAAAAACCATGGAAGTCACGTTACCCTTTACTTAACCAAAATAATCGCTTAGCTGGCAATTGCATAATAGATTTTTTTAAAGAAAATCTCTTCCATTCAAGAGTTATCGTATGGATTATCGGAAGGACGGGTTTACTAACAGTATGATCTTATTATTAATAACGCGTGACCTTAATAACAAGTAATAAAGATAAAGCACTGAAATAATGCGTGAGAACGCTAAGTTATCGAAACAGTAATTGATGGGTACTTTTCTTCTTATTTGTAGCTACGAATGACGAATGGTGTCGTACTCCATAACTCAATACAAAGAGTTCAGTCTTTCAAGGATGACAAACTGATGATAATGTCAAAAAGTTACACAAACACAAAAATACTTTCCACTACTCTCGGTCTTCTTTTCTTCTTTTTCTCAGTTCATGGTCAACTGTGAAACTTTCAGTTTGTTCTACATTAATTTATTTTAGTTATTTCTGTTTGTTGTCACCAGTTGTTTTCTTTGTAGCATTTCTAGTAATATGTATCAAAGAAGCTTGTGGTGGTGAACAATATCATGTCTGTGACTTTTCTCGTGGTAACCCCCCCAGATTGTCATTTCACAACTTATTCCGTCATCAATCACTTGGCTTAATTATCCTTCTTCCCTAGCCTAACAGCCTCGTATAATAATGGAACGTTAACCTGAAAGATTTCAAAGGATGATTTGCATTTAAATCTATTACTATTAATAGGTATCCTGAGTAATAGGTAATCTATTAGTATATTAATGTTAAACTACTCCAGCAATATAAAAATAAATAAAAGCACTGGCTGTATGCCTTGTATTATGAATATATTACATTTCTTTTTCTCACTAGAGATAACTACAGACTTCCTGTGGCAGAATCAGACATGGTTTCCTCTTTTAGTAGTAACAGCATCGCACTCAGTAGTTAATATAAGTTATAGAACACGCAGCTAAAATATGTAAACGAATATTTGTTTTTGACTGGCAAAAGTTAGAAAATAGGAACAAATGCTTCTTTCTGATTAGCCGATATGGTACCCAAGTTATTTAAATGGCATTTTAACAAACGATTTTCTATTTCGATTTCTCAACAACTTTCAAATGATTAATTCCCAATGATTACTCAAAGTTCATGTTATTTATATACAATATTATTTTCTATTGTCTAATTACCCACCGAATAGACTTAGGAAAAATCAATAATTTGCCTGTGTGAGCGATTTGGCAGAAAATAACCCACTTCGGTCACAGCTCTGCATTGATATGAACAAATTTAGATATTATTAGTGTCAGATCTGGCTCAGAATATACACTAATATCATATAAGTTAAAATTATAATGAATACCAATAGAAACATATATCATCTATATAAAAATATTTTCAAAATTAATTTAAATACCATCATTAAAGAACCTACGCAGCTGCAGAAGAAAGATACACGAACGAAAAGATAAAAAGAAAACAAATTATACTTTATTTCGTTCATGTTTTACATAAATTATGAGCATACTAGGGATGACCACAAAGTTCCGGTTCCGGTGGAACCTGTTCCGCGAGGAACCGGTTCTTGGAGATCTGGTTTTTAGAAACGGTTCCAGTCCTAGATCCGAACACCCAGTTCCAGAACCGGATCTTAGGAACCAGTTCCAAACGTGGATCCGAAAGCCGCCAAAGACACGTAAAGGAGGCACGAAATTCACCATCAAAACACTGCAAAGAGGACCCTGTGCTTGTGCCTTCCCCCGCAGACCTGCTTGTGTTCCCTAGAAAAAAAATTTGGTCCACCAGTGAGAGTTTAGCCAAATGAGTTTGCCAGTTTACCTCTTCAGCCAAATGAGTTTGCCAGTTATCCAGTTGTTTAGCCAAATGAGACAAGCGGTCACCGCCTGGGCGCCTGCCTGTCGCTTCCACCATTTCATCTATTATACTGTTCACAGCCTGCCAGCAGCTCGGGTTTAGCGTAGGAATGGCCACAAAGTTACGGTTCCGGCAGAGGTTCTTGGAAATCGGGTTTTCACAACCGGTTCCGGAACCGGTTCCAGACCTGGATCCAAAAACCCGGTTTCGTTCAGAGCCGAAAAACGGTTCCACCAGGGATCGGTTCTGGACATCCCTAGAGAACACTTCCTTTAACATACTGATCAGCAGCGTTATTTAACAATATTCTGATAATTTATTTGGAGAAATGTAGCAAATGGAGTAAAGATACAGATGAATTTAAGTGTGTATCTTTGTAAATTTTAGTAAACTAACATTGATGCAGTCCAATTAAAAGAAAAATATGTTAATCAAAAATTATATGTTGATCAAATTGTTTTATTTGACTTTCCCATAAGAGCGTGTTTAGCTATGTAACTTCAGAATCCAAGTAAACATTAAACAAAATATCTCACTGAATTGCTCATTATCAATCTATGCATGGACTTGCCTCTTCTGTCCTAACTATATATCAGCACATAACTCAATATTGTAGTCTAGTTCATCAACTCAACCTCATTTACTCCATTTCATACAATTACCTGAAATCTTGATTACAAATCAACCAATCATCTTAACTTAATCGTAACAATTCTTGTTTATTGTTATTACATACTAACGCCTCTTTACTTAGCAACACTATATTAATAAACACTTTGGGCCACTCTTCAATTCCAAAAATTCTCTCCCCTTTACGAAAAAAGTGGCTTACTTTCTCTTGACGTGTATCCCCATCGAAATGGAGGTCTCTTTATCCTTGTCAATCTTCTGATATTTTCTAGCACTTCATTGTCTCGTGTTTCCCCTGGTGGAACTGATTGAGCACTGCATTCTCACCAGGGAGCCGGATATATTGGAGTGCCCACTGGCCTCAACAGGTAATTTCTAATACTTTCGTTTGGACCTTCCTTGGATTTCTGCCAGTTTTCAAGGTCCATGCCAAATTTAACTTGATCATGATACAGGCGAGTGAAACCATTCACTAATACTTTATAAGTGTTATTTCCCACTTTACTTAGTAATACTCCTCTAATAAACTTCGGTATGGAAGTTTGATGATTTTAAACCCATATGGTTTGTCCATTAATCTTCTCCGTCTCATCTTATGTTTTATCCGGCTTAATACATTGAATAGTAAACCAAGAACGAAGTTTGAAGGCTAATAACGTTTCTGCTGGCGTCTTGTTTGAAAATTTGAAAATCATATGTAAATATACGTAATTGATATGATCAATCCATGATTCAAACATCCTCTTGCTCACTTTGTAGTTTGCTTGCATAAATTTTACTTTCAATATTTTTTATTGATTGTACTGCCCTTTCTGCTGATCCATTACTTTGTGGGTGATAAGGCGGTGTGTGCACCAAATAAATACCTCTTTGTTCACAAAAATTCGTAAAGTTCATGGATGTGAACGGTGGTTCATTATCCGTAACCAGAGTATCTGGAAAACTCAATAATTGAAAAAGCCGATCGAAGTAGCTCAAGTGGTAGAGCGTTGGCTTCGCATTCCGGATGTCATGGGTTCGATTCCAGCTGCCAACCATCCTGAATAGGGTTTTCCAGGGTTTCCCTCAATCCTACCAGGCAAATGCCGGGATGGTACCTACTACATAGGCCCTGGCCGATACCTTCCCAAATCCTTTCCATTGTTGTTGTTGTTGTTGTTGCTAGATATCCAGTGTAAAATGACCTCTGAGCTGTATCTAGTGATTGTTAAATAAATAAATAAATAACTAAATAAACCTAATTTCTCCACAGTTTCCTGAAAATTCTTACTATTAACAATCCATACCTTGATCCATTTGGAAAAGACATCCGTTAACAATAACACTACAAATACAAAGATTGAAAAAATGATCCAAATGTACTCTCTGACACGGTTTTTTAATCGATGGCAATGTACTCTCTGACACGGTTTTTTAATCGATGGCCAACTATTATACTTTCTTTGGAACGGAGCGTTGGTCATCGCCTGACAAAAATGATAAGTTTTAACAAAATTGTGATACCCGAAATTAAGTCTGGCCACCATAACTGCCTTTTTGCTGTATTTATTATTTTTTCCCACCCCCAAATGGTGCGTATGCAATCTATTTAAATATGTATATCGCAGTTTGCTAGGTACGATTACTTTTCCTTGCAAATATAGTAGATTATTTTGCATTTCCAAATTGTAGCGATGTTTGAAAAACAGTTTATGGTCTTTATCATCCAGAGTATTAGATATTTTCTTAGGCCAACCATTTCTTGTTCAGTTTAGAATCGTTTGCATCCACTTGTCTTGCTGCATTTCCCGTACAACTTCCTGTTTTGTTAAGAGAAACGTCTGAAGTTGAGTATGTAAAGTAATGGTTTCAGACTTTTTTTTTAATCTTCTTTTAGTCTGTTATGTTTTCAGTCATGTAGCAACATCAAAATAATGTAACAACATCAAAATAATGCACTTGTATTTGAAGTGTAATTGGGCTTTCTTTGCTGTCTATGGTTAGCTGTAGTGAACTGGTGCACGCTGAAAACCGGTTGCGTAAATGGGTGGTTTATGAATATATGTCGATCATTTTAGTAATTGTTGAGTTTTATAGTTGGTAATCATTAACTTTTGATGGGTATTGAATAGAACATCTTGCTGCTTCAAAGTGAGAGAAAGTAAAGTACGTACGATCGTGGGTGTGTCTACCAAATAATAAAATATTGTACAGCATTGGTGCCATTATTATAGATTAAAGGTAGGGTTTTACATAAATTATCTAGAATTTTACTTTTATTATTTTTAAATATACTTGTTCTTATATATTTCTCTTGTTATTATAGCTTATATTGTCTTCCAGGCAAACAGTTTCACGATATACGAAACTGAAAAGGGCAAAGAATTCAGCCTGGAGACTAGAGCTCAGCTCAGCATATCGCACGAAGAAGGAAATTCAAGTCTATAGATTGCCGCCATGTTGAAAATTCTTGTAGCACCCACTAGTGTCACTAAAATATTGATTTGTTGTTGTGTTCCTTCCAGCAGCGAGGCTATATGAGGAATGGATCTACAGCTTAGCATAGGATCCGAACCATATGAGCTCCCGCCGTGAATCGAATCCGGGTCTCCCACGCCAAAGCCGCGCATGGAAGCTTGACCTCACTAAATGATGACGACGATAAACGAAACTGTTTTATATATATATAAATCACACTATCGAGAAGGTAGACCTCGTATTATGCCAGTTCGAATCGACAAAGCCATTGTGTGAATATGTCACCATTCTTCATCCAAAATACAAGCAAGTCTTCCACAAGATGTCAGAAAACCTAACATTAGACATGAAACGATGATAGTTTAGTGGAGGTTTGTAATCACACTCTCCTACTCAGAAATGAAAATTATTACGAAAAAATAGAACCGTATTGCATTGTGCAACCACTACAAGAACTGGGCAGCAGTACAGTGGGAGTCATTGATGCTTCAAGGTGAATCAACTTTCACATAATTCTTAAATTATCAAAAATATGTTAAATGACTGCGTAAAAAGTGATATGGCTTTTGTTTGTCATTTCAACTGTAATTTATTTAAGGACCAATAACAACCATGAGACATAGAGGACTCTGAATTATGTCAAAGAATATTACCATAAATGAGCCTGTTTACCTCAAGATACTTAAACAGAAACTTAAATTCTTTATAGATACTCATACACGTAGCTACTTCCAGCAAGACGAAGCTTCCTGGTATGATACGAAACCTACGAAATCATGACTTGCTTCTAGCGGATACAGATTGCTTGAACCTTAGCTACACAGTTCGTTACATGGAATATGATCGAAAACTCATGGTATATCATGACGAAGAAAGTGGATGATAAGTCTCCAACAAAGTACAACGACCTAAATGCAGTTAGTTAGGATTGTGTGACGTATTCAAATTACTCTATAGTATTGCAAGCAGTTAGCACACTTTATACCGCAATGGATACAACAAGTGTTACGGAATAAGTAACATGCTTAAAAGTTAAAAGCCATCAATTTTCCTTCTAAAGTTTAATTTACGTATTATTGTGCGACATGACTGAAAGCATAATATATTAAAAGAAGTTGAAAATAGTAGCTTTAAAACAGTTAATTTTGACTCAAGTGTAAACAAACTATTTTCTGCAAGGTGTTTCCAGACTTTTAGGCATGACTATAAATATACTTTTGGACACGACTGTATACATATATAGATAACAATAATGAATTATTTTCTGCTTTTATAACGCTGCCTTGAAGTCTATTAATAATTTGTAAATATGCTTTTAGTGTTTTTGAAGTAAGTTATTTTTCTATTAAGTTTATTCAATTACTCCAATTTATCCTTATGTTAATAATTCAGGTAGATATCTGAACCAAAGGAGGACATTAATTTCCGATAATATGGATCGACCTGTCAAACACGGGACAACACTTTTCGTTTAAGTCTGTGTATGCGTTACGGAACTATACGTTAACATACACCCAACTACGGTATTAACACTGTCAGCTCTTGAGAGTCCATTCGTACTTTACCTCCGAACACTATCATTGAATCTAGAAGAAATTTGCGTGGAACGACGGAATACTCTTAAACAAAAAGGGTAATCAAACTCGGTGCAGAAATGAGCAAGTTACGCGTGAACATATCTACAAAATAAAGGATGCTAATGCAGGGCCGTCGTGTGGACGGGTCGACCAGGAGGGCGCCGGGACGACAAATCAACAAAATTCAAGGAATTCAAATTATGTTGGTAAATATTTTTTAAAAAACAATGTTAATTAAGATATTTTAATAATGATCAGGCCATGGTTAAGTAAAATATATTTATTTCATAAGGACAACACAACAGGACTAATGCCAGTTATATCTAACATACACTATTATACATACATTATTATACATATACAAATTTATGTCGTTTACTTATGGACAAATTATTGCCTAACAATTGTTTTGAACTTGTTTTCGGACATACCAAATACATCTAGGGGAAACCGGCGCTGGTTGTCACACGGGTTGGTAGTCGCAACAGCAATTATTCAGTTCATAGATGTCACATGAATCTGTGCCTCTCTTCGGTGTAATTACCTAGAAGTGCATTGTGAGTTAGTTGTAGCAGGAAGATGCCAGAAATACTTATGTGAGACGAAAAAAAGTTTTTTTCAGTGTGTTCAAGTAATTTTTGTGGCTTAAATTGTGAGTCGCATTTTGCTTTTCACCTAGGAAGCTTGGAAGTTTCAATAATGTATTATAAACATTTGTCTATAATGCTATAATTTTTACAATTTATATTTCTTTAATCTCGTTCTATGTTCCATGGAGATCGTACAAAATATAAACATAGCAAGTGAGGTTGGTTGTCACATTCTGAATGGGGTTGGTTGTTTCATGTGACTCTTTACAGAGCACAATATTTCGGAATTTAAAAAAAAAATCAAGTAACAAAGGAAAAGTCCCGCCTGATGTTGTGCTAAGAGCAGCTAGAAGTGTTAAATTGGAAGGACATTCAATTCGACACGCTGCAGGGACTTTAATGTGAATTATAAGATTTTAGCTCAATACGTACAGAAAATCCTCGTCAATGATCTTAGTGATAAGAATGTATCGACACCAACAATACCAGTTGGATACATAAAAGCCGCCAAGTTTTTCCAGATGCTGCAGAACAACAATTAACTGCGTACTTGCTACGTGCCACCGATATTTCTTTAGATTGAGTACAAGAGAAGTTCGTAAATTGGCATTTCAAGTTGCTAAAGTAAGTAACCTTAAAATGACGTCAAATTGGTATGAAAATAAAATAGCTGGTGCAGGTTGGTTAACTGCTGTTTTGAAGAGGCATTGAAGAGCCAAACACTACAAATTTCCCCTGAAATGATTAGACCACTGCAAAAAGCAGATTAGTGTTGTACAAATAACAAAAAAAGAAAAAAGAGGGATTTATCTTAGATACTGCAGTGAAAAGAAAATAAGATGAACAAAAGAAAAGAGAGTATAAAAATAAAAGGATTGAAATCAGACAACACTTCCAATGAACAAGGGCAAAAATCCAAGGAGAGAGTGGCTGAAACTTCACAACTACGTTCAAGAAAACAGTTGTTTTCTGAAAATGAAAATTCATATAAATCTGCAGTCACTTCAAGCAGACGAGGTAGGCCCAGAAGGACAAAACCCGTATATAACAATGACACTAACTCTGAAAGTGACGGAGAAGAATGTTATTGTTTAGCTTCCTAGAACCATTTTCAAATAGTTTCTCCAAAGAAAGTTGGGTACAATGTATTGAATGTAAAGAATGGTCGCACGAGTAGTGTACCCTGATCCCGGATCTAGTTCTTATGTTTATCATAACTGTGAGTCCTTTATTTCGTACGCAGAACTGACTAATGGGCTAAATCTCAGTCTTTTATTCCTCTTTCATACTTATATTTCAGTTATGTTAATAGGCCTATGAATTAGGTAACACGAAGTTATTTTGTTTTTAAATTCTAATATGCATTATTTTTCCTTCTACGAACTGTAGTAAGTGTAGATCACATTTATTATTATTGTAGGCCTTCAATTTGCTTGTTTCTTGAAGCATATTTTTTTCATTATTGTCTTAATAAAGGTTAAGTTCAATTTCAAGATTTCTAATACCCAAAATAACAAAGTATGACTTTTGTGTTATTCTTACAGATGCACAATTTTCTGAGTTTTCTTTGCTGCACTTTTGAAATAAATTATTTTTTGGTTGAAATTAAACTTTTCTGTACTTTCTATTTAAAATGGCTGGGACAACGACCCTGTTCAGTGAGATAACAAATCTAGAGACGGGGCACTTTGTCACATATGGAAGACATTTTGCAAACTGAAAAATTCCGTTTCCGTAATAACATTTATCAATGGAAATCATAGTATTGTCAAAGTAATACCAAAGTTAACACAGAACAAACCAAATCTGTGACAACCAGCCCCGGGCTCTCCTACTACAATAAATCTAATCATTTTGTTATATGAAGCACAGAATCACTACAGAGAAGACTTATGCAATATGTTAGTTCTTGCTTTTCTGCAAGTTCTAGAATGTTAGTTCTAGAATGTCCCAGTGTTTGCTGTACTAGTCTTACCTGCTAAGACACGAAATAATACTT
This sequence comes from Thermobia domestica, assembly GCF_964235325.1. NCBI lineage: Eukaryota > Metazoa > Arthropoda > Insecta > Zygentoma > Lepismatidae > Thermobia > Thermobia domestica. The sequence continues at coordinate 117,417,398 of NC_137456.1, read as the reverse complement.
CCAAAACGAATTCTGGGCAATCAATTTTACCGTTTAATAATTTATGTAAGACAACAGACCAAAAACCCATTTCCTTTTTTCTAATGTTTGAAAATTAAAATTTGTTACTAAGTCTTCATAGGGGACATACTTTGGGTAGAAATCGGTTTTCTTGTATGCAAGCATTTTTTGAAAAAATAAACTGTATATTTTCTATTGCATCAGAGTATTTAGTGACATTTGGTGTCCAAATACTTCAACATTATTCTAATTATGGCCTCTCACGCGAAAAATATAACCCTATAAATATTGATTCTTTGCAGAAATCCTGTCGTATCTTATAAATTAAACCAAGGTTTCTATATGCACTACTCTTTATTGTGTCAACGTGTTGAACAAAGGTTAATTTTCTATCAAATTTAATTCCTAGATCTTTGATAATATTTGAGTTGGCAAGAAGGTGCCACGTATTGTATAGGTAAAGTTAATTGAATTTTCTTTCCTCGTGAAAGATTCACTTTTGGGCATACTAAGGACTAATTTATTCCTATCACACCGTATTTGAACTCTCTGTAGATCCTGTTGAAGTTACATGTAGTTATTGAACTTACTTTGGAGTATAATTTGAGATCGATCGTCGGCAAAAAGAAAAACTTCACAAGTTTTAATACAAAGAGGAATATCATTAATAATAATAAGAAACGACAGGGGACACAGATTAGATCCTTGAGGAACTCCCGATAGAGTATTGAACTTGAAAATTACCGGTAATATAAAACATCGTTTAGGATTATTCAACTGGCACTTCCTCCAGCCCTCTGTGAGAAGAGTTTTTATCTTGAAATTTAATATTTGTATCGTTATTTGTTTATTGTATGCTATTACTATATTGATGTGTATCAAGTTCAAAATAAACAACAATAGCACTTGATTTCAATAATTCAAAGCCACTATCATTAAAAAAATTGACACAATACCAACTTCTTTTATTTTTCATTATGATCTTACATTCCATATTTAAATCTAGGAGTACAAATTAAACTCTGGTTGTTTTTTTATAACACGCTGGGGGTTGCCTAGAAATTCTTGCTCCGGGCGCTTATAACCCACGCGACGGCTCTGTGCTAATGTACAAAGTTGACATCACTTGGAAGGTGAATCTAATCATAGAAACAAGAAGATCATATAAACATTTCCTCGGAATCGCTTAATTTAAGAGTTACGGGCAGCCGTGAGTGTGGGATGATTAACTTTAGAAGTAAATATCTCCGAAACTAGTAATCATTGACCTGAGGCGGCATGTTATTGTTCTCAGTCTTGTGATCTGCTCTCTCCAAAATCTTTCAGTGGAGGCGGAAGGGATTCCCCCCATAGGAAGTGAGGGTGCTTGGATATTCCGTTAGAATATGTATGATGTATGGAACGGAGTCCCAGCAAGTAACAAAAATCTGTTGACAGAACATCGATATCTTGGTCAGAACCAAGATGGGGAAGGTTTTTGGTATGTTGTACGTGTTTACATAACTACGAAAGGGAATGTTTGTAGTTAGAAAAATGAAATCTTCAATTTAATATCTCACAATTATACCATGTGGGTTAACTAAGACATATATCTATGATATTTAATAATTTTGAAGCCATTAGCACAATGATGATATGCGAGAAAATGAGAGTATCCCTTGAAAAAATACCACAAACTCACTTGACTTAGGATGCCCTACCACTGACTCGCTATGCATCCCTTCGTAGCAGACAGTTATTAAGAAAAGTAAAACGACATTTGACCTGTGAATCCCTGCTGTTTGCGGCAGTGTCATACACCTCTGGATCTACTGTTGTAAAATACCCAAATCTACAGTAATCAGCTTGTCGGATTACTTTACGTATGAACTAGAAAACATGAACCTCATTTATGGATAGGAACTTGGTAACAGCCAGGGTAGAAAGCGTCCTTATAGTGAATGTTTTTCAACTCGGAGGTTACCGTCACATATACTTTTTTCAAAATTTTATGTTCGGTTTCGAAGGAGATAGGATCTATTTTACCTCTTTGACTGGAAGACGCATGATCTCGTACAGTGCACGAGAATGTACTTGCTTCGATAGCGGCACATCCTGACACTAATACACGCAATATAAACTGCCCGCTAAACACTCGCTGGCATGATCATGTTTTGTTAACAATGTTTTGTCCACTACAGAGAAGGGAAAGAAAAGGTGCATGACTTGTCAATGGTAGAGCGCTCACTTCTACTGCCAGGGGTCTCATTTTCAATCTCAGGTCAAGTGAGTTTGTGATGGGAGAATATTGTGTACGTCATTGCTTCATGGGATACTCTCATTTTACGTCATACTTCATGGGAACACCGTCATTGTGCTAACCCTTTCGCAATCCCATGGTACAATTTGTACCATAGGAGTGTTTCATGGTACATTGCGTTATAACTCTCCTATTTGAGCTTTTTCGTCCGTTTTTTTTTTCAAGTCCAGAGGTATTGTAGAAGACCTTACGTGTGGTTTCACACCTTCCTGCGTCGAGACATAGGAGGTGATAACGTCATAAGTCTAAAATTTATATTTTCTTTTAATATTTTGGGGCCGGTCTATGTTCATTATTTTTTGGGGGGCTTATTTTTGCACGTAGAAGATTGAAATTTTGCACAAACATTCAGTCCACCGAGTAGTATTTACCAGATTTTTTCAGATTTCTGCGTTAAAACAGAGGGGATCCAGAGGGGCATAAAGTTGAAAAAAGGGATATTTTCACCCAAAAATCCCTTTCTTCGCAATTTTCCCGCCTTAGATACATGATGGTGACATGTGAATGGTACCGCCTGAAAGGCAGTTCTATTCTGAAGAGAATGATGTGCGAAACGTGACCCTAGGGTAATTAGGAAATTGTCAGGGAATTTTTTTCAAAATATACTTCTGTATAGGGGAATTTTGGACATTTTCGGTATTATTTTTTGCGGGCTTATTTTTGCACGTAGAAGATTGAAATTGTGCACAAACATTCAGTCCACCGAGGAGTAGTTAACAGATTTTTTTCGTACTTCTGTGTTAAAACAGGGGGGTACAGAGGGGCTAAAAGTTGAAAAAGGGAAATTTTTACCAAAAAATCCCTTTCACGGAATTTTCTCGCCTTAGGTACCTGATGGAGACAAGTGAATGGTACCGCCTGACAGGCAGTTCTATTCTGAAGAGAATGATGTGCAAAACATGATCCTAGGGTAATTAGGGATGTCTCAGGGAATGTTTGAAATTTTCCCTCTGTATACGGGAATATGGGACATTGTCGGTATATATTTTTTTGGTGGGCTTACTTTTGCACCTGGAAAATTGGAATTGTGCATAAACATTCAGCCCACCTAGTAGTATTTATCAGATTTTTTCAGATCTCTGCGTTAAAACAGGGGGGTCCAGAGGTGCTAAAAGTTGAAAAAAAGGATATTTAGACCCAAAAATCCCTTTTTTCGGGATTTTCCCGCCTTAGGTACATGATGGAGACACGTGAGTCATACCGCCTAAAAGGCAGTTCTATTCTGAAGAGAATGATAGGCGAAACATGACCCTAGGGTAATTACCCAGACAGCACAATGCACGTACAGTATCCGTATAGTACATGTACAATTGCACGGATGCACCATGTGCATCATCTGTATAAATGCACGCCTGTACATGTGATGCACATATACATGCCAGGTCCTATTCAACATCTTCACGTGCACAGAACATGTGCAATGCATACGTACACGTCCTGCACAAGTGATTTACATCTACCGCGCAGGTGATTTACAAGTAGCACGTATTCGATTTACATGTAGTTCACAGGTGATTTACATGTAGGACAGCGGTGATTTACACGTAGCACACAGGTGATTTACATGTAGGACAGAGATGATTTACACGTAACACACAGGTGATTTACACGCAGTACCCAGGTGATTTACATGTAGGACAGAGATGATTTACACGTAACACACAGGTGATTTATATGTAGGACAGAGGTGATTTACACGCAGTACCCAGATGATTTATATGTACGATAGAGGTGATTTGAAACAGTAACCAGATGACTTACATGTAGTACATAGGTGATGTATAAGCATATTCGAAATGCAACGAAAAAAATGAGTTTATATATTTGGTGTCTTACGCAATAACACCATCTATAACTGTAAAGATTTTTTTTTTTTTTGCTAGCCGTAGCTAGCACCCACCCAAAGGGTTACGCCCTTTATTTGGGAAGCGGAATTTATAGGAACTGTAGGTGTAGGTTAATTATCGTGAGGCAAAAGAGATTTTATTAACTTTATTAAATCCAAATTCATTCAATTGAAAGGACATTATGGCCGTTAACCATAATCATAAGGACAGGAAAACATGAATAAGTGTGAGCAATTCAACAGGAGAGCGTGAGAGCAGAACAGTGTGGAGAAATGGAACAATGAGGTGCACTTGACATCACAACACAACACAGAGTGTTAGAGAGACGAATGAATGTTATCTTCTGTCCAGGGGCTACTCTGGACGTAATGAAGACGAGTGGAGCCCTGTTAGTGCGGTGAAATCACTGTGCAACATATGATGGAATGATATATGGTGGGGGGATTGCAATGAGGAAGTCTTCAAGAAGTTGAAAGTCGGGACTATTTGGTGGGAGAACGTATTGGTACAGAGTAAACAGCAGAGAGAGTGGAGAATGACGGAGAATAGTTGAAGGTTTGCGAAGAGTAGCTTCGTGGTGCATGGCATCAAAGAGCAATGGATGGTGAGTCTGGAATCGCTTCGTAACCTACCGGAGTCGGAGGTCTTCTAGGTGATAAAGGAGTTGTGGAAAAGGTGTTCTCTCATATAAGTCACGTGTAGGGCTTGGTAATTTAATTCGAAAGGCAAGGCGTAGGGCATGGCGCTCAAGAATTTGTAGCCTGCGGTAATATGACTCTGGAGCTGATAGCCAGGCTGTAAAGCCATAAGTCAAAACAGGGCGTAAAAACGCCTTGTAGGTGTTTAGAAGTATCTTAGGTTTCAGGCCCCAGGTAGTCCCAGTTAGGCGTCGCAGTAAGTTTAGACGGTTGGTCGCTTTAAGAGCAAGACTTTTGAGATGAGCAGACCATTTCAGATGGGAGTCGAAGATAATGCCTAGATATGTGACTGTGGGACTAACAGAAAGTGGTGTTCCTGCAATCTCGATACTGAGATTGGATGGATTGCGATGAACCCGACTGCGTTTACCTGGTGGTAAGAAGATAATGGCTTGTGTTTTATTGGCGTTTAGTTTGAGGCGCCAGGTTTCGCACCATTGAATGAAAGCATCAATGGCAGGTTGAAGGATGCGATTGATGTGTTGAATAGTATTTGCCGTTGCCAGAAAAGCCGTATCATCCGCATATTGAAATAGACTGACGTTCGTAGGAAGAGCAGGAAAGTCAGCAACATACAGTAGGTAAAGAAGCGGGGACAGAGCCGAGCCTTGAGGAACACCAGAATGGATAAACACAGGGTGTGAGAGAGCAGTATTGATGGAAACATAGGTCAGGCGACCGGAGAGAAAATGGTGGATGAATCGAATGTAACATATTGGAAGGCGGAAAGAAAATAGTTTGTATAGAAGACCTAGGTGCCATACTTTATCGAACGCCTTTTCTAAATCAAAAAGGACAAGACAAGAAGGCTTAGATTGGTTAAACTGAGCTGTAAGGTACGTGGTCAGGCGGAGAAGTTGGTCGTTAATACTGAAGTTTGGACGGAATCCAGCCTGATGAATAGGAATAAGGTTGTGAGCGGTGAGATGGATGTGCAAGCGTGAGACAAGAATTCGTTCGAGTATCTTGCTGAAAACAAGGGTGAGTTGTATTGGGCGGTAGGAAGACACAGAGGGAGCTGGTTTTTTCGGTTTGAGGAACATTAAAGTTTTTGATGTTTTCCAATCGGTAGGGATAAAACCAGTACGGAGAATGAACGTGAAAATGAGTGACAGAAGATAATGGAGAATATACGGTCCTTCTTTGATATGACGGTAGGTAATAGAATCTAACCCTGGAGCAGTGTTACGCTTACGAGCTATAATGGAAGTAATGTCTGTGACAGTGATAGGAGCTGTTAAAGGTGAATCGTCGGGCAGAGGATGTTCGGTATGAGGTTGAAGTGATGGTGTGTTGAGATTCAGCCGAGCTGTAGGATGAGGGCGAGCTGTAAAGGCAGGTCCAAGAGGCGTGAAGACCCCTTGCAGCTGGTCAGCAAAAGCATTGGCTTTTTCCTCGTCAGTGTGTAAGGGCGTATCATTAAGGATGAGAGGATAAGAAGTACGACAGGATTGACCAGTGAGCTGGTGAAATCGTTTCCAGTACTTAGTTGGGTGGGCTGTATCGGAGAGAGTATTACAGGTTTTGATCCAGTTTCTGGTCTTGTAGGCAACAATATAGTTATGGACTGCTCTTTGGTATTGACGATGTTGCCGAAGCGATTCCAGATTACCTGTGTGAGTAAAATCTCGATAGAGCTGGCGGGAACGGCGTATTAATGGTAAATATTGGGGCGGTAGCTTAGGTCTGTAGGAAGTTACTGTAGTCTGGGGTATGAATTCAGCGGATGCCTGATGTATACTTTCGGTGATGGTATGTAAGGTATCGTAAAGTTCAGCCTCTGTAGTAGGGGCTGATACAGATGTGAGGCTATTAGAGAGGCATTCCTTGTACTTTGGCCAATTTGCACGGTCAAAACGAGGTACTGAGCGGGGAGGAGCAGTTGGAGGTGGTTGAATAGGGTCCTGTTGTTGAATAGTGAGTTTGATAGGGACATGATCACTCCCCAGAGGATCAAGTACAGTCAAGGTAAGCTTACAAAGAAGGTTGGGTGAAGTTACGACAATATCAGGAGTTGTGTTGGATGCCGGCCTTGTCGGTTTAGGGATATGGTGAAAGAAACCAGTCGTGTGGGTCTGAAGATAGTTGCGGAAAGTAAGCTTTTGGTGATCTGTGCGACTGTGGTAGTTAATATCAGCCATGATAATGTAGGTGCGAAAGTTGTCCGATATATACTGAAAAAAACTGTGAGGAATAGGTTGGCCGGGTCGTATATAGATGGTGGCTACCGTGATGTAACAATGTTTGAAATATAAGGTGGAGATAAGATGTTCAGGCAGTGTTGGATCGCCGGTAGCATGTATTCGATGAGAGACAGATGATGGAAAGCCTATAGCGACACCGCCACTAGCACGGCGAGCTGGGACGGTATTGTCGTGGCGAACAAGATAAGATGGAATTTTACAGGATATTTTTGGTGAGAGAAATGTCTCATTAAGTAGAAAGCAATGAATGTGTTCCTCAAGGAGCAGCTGTTCAAACAAAGGCCTGTTTTTCTGAAGAGAACGAATGATCAGAAATAAACAGTGAACTGCCATAATGAAGATTAGAAAGATTAGATGAAGAGGGAAATTATACTGCAGATTCATGTACAGTAGAATGAAAGTGTGCGAAGTTGTTGGAGTAGGTGCCCGTAAAATTGACATGCAGGATGGTTTTTGCGGCTAGTTGCACTTGTTGAAGAATATGTTGTCGAAGGAAGGGATGAATGTTCTGCAATGTGACAGTAAGGAATGCCAAAAATTTGTCAATGGTAATCGGTTGATTTGCAGAAGTAGGAGGTGGTGTGGTAGAATCGGCGTTATGGATGCGTATAGGAACAGTGAGCTCTGGTTTAAGTATTTCTGCTGCAGGTTTGGCCTTACATTTATAACTGTATGTAGGATGCTGATCCGGGCAGGTTGAGCATTGCGGTGGATTTGTAAGATTAGTGCACGACTTAGTCGAATGTGGGCCGGCACAGTACCCACATTTGAAAGGGTTCCTGCAATCGTTGGTATGATGCGAATTATAGGATTGACATCGCTCACAACGCATTGGAAGTGGAGGTGGTGAGCGAGATGGTTCTACTCGATGACGTTTTAAGTATATAAATGCACCGTTACTAAGGAGATCATCCACGGTCTCTTGGTTATTTGTTAGAACACGGACCATGTAGGTTGGTCCGGATATGTTCTTAATTCGAATGCATTTAATGATCGAATGACCCTCCATGTTGAGTTCCTCAGCGATCTCAGCATCTGTGTATTGTGGATCAACTCCTCGGATAACTACAGAGAGAGCCGGAGGCTTGCGAGGAGGTGGAGGCTGCTTCGCTTGGCGAGAAGTAAGCTTTTGAAGGTTTGCCGATTTGCCAAAGATCTCAAAAGAGTAAGTATTGCGGAGTGTGGTTGCCATGTTGGGATCTGTGGATCGGATGATAATACCATTCTTGGTGGGTATGAGCTGCTTGACATCCGATCGTGGCACGTACTTAAGTAAACGCAAGTAGATCTGCTTTAGATCATGGTATTTGGCGTCGTAGTTTGTTAGGAGAAAAGAATGCACGATAGGTTTAGATGATGTATTTGCAGTGATCTCGGTATCCATATTGCTGGATGTTGATGAGGATTCACTCAAAGTATGGTGTCGTTTCGTTGGAGGTGTCATCTGTAGTGCAGAAGCAAAAGTAGCAGATTTTGCAGATTGACCCGTCGGACTGCTCGGTTCTGACTCTTGGCGGGCTTTGCGCTTATCAAGCTTTGCCGCCGTCAGAGAGGGGCCCTGCACAACAACAGAAGGTAATCCAGAGTGACCGGGGCCTTGTCCAGATGCCATAGCAGGGGTCGTCTAGGTTACAGGTTTGAAGACCACCCGTTTGGATAGTGGTCTAGGTGGGCCAAAGATGCTATCAACCTGCGTGGGTATCTGATGAGTTGGGCTAGATCAGTCTCTCAACCGATACACACAGATGTCAAACTTCAGTGACCAGGATTGTGGAATAAGGTATCTCAAAAGACAACTGTTCTGACGTTTGGTACGTCACAGTTGGTACAGTCGATATTGCTATCGACCAAGAAGATGAACTGTAAAGACATCACCTTCAGAGTATATAACAAGTAACTAATAATTGTCAGTGAGAATTGTAGTTTTGGAGTTTATTATTTGCAACGAGCAAAGCTTTAGGTAGTATCTTTGACATGTTTACGAAGTAACAAATAACGCAACATATTCTGCTGTAATAGGTCACGAAAATAATTTTGTAAACTCATGAACTGTCTGACTATAGTTACATCAGTACAATGCTGCCACCTATTGATCTTGTATCCTAGCTCAGCGGACGTTATGGAGTTTTTATAATCATTCAGCTGTTATTCGTCGAAAAGTGTCTATAACACCGCCTGAAGGAAAAACGACACCTACCGAAAATGGAGGTTACTTTCTGTTGATGAGAATGAGAGTAAAAAAATGAAAGTAAAAGTATACACTTGCACGGTATTATAGACGTCTCATACACACGTGCAGTAGCCGTGCAAATACCCATGTGCACACAACGGCTTAAGCACCGGTAATTTAAATGTGCTTCATCCTCGCAAATGCACATGTGCACATGCACGGCTCAAGCATGAGTTATGTACATGCGCTGCATCCACGCAAAAGCACATGTGTACATAACGGCTTAAGCACGGGTTATATAAATATGTGCTTCATCCATGCAAATGCATATGTGCACATAACGGCTTAAGTACTGGTTCTGTACGTGCGCTGCATCCACGCAAATGCACATGTGTATGTAACGGCTTAAGCACGGGTTATGTAAATGTGTACTTTATCCATGCAAATGCACATGTGCACATGCACGACTTAGTCACTGGTTGTGTACGTGTGCACAGTCTTGGGAAGTAACGTAACGCAAGTAACGCGTTACCTGTAACGCGTTACTTTTTGAGTAACGTTTCCTAGTAACGCGTTACATTTTTTCTAAAGTAACTCTAACGGTAACGCGTTACAAATTTTTAAGTAACGTACCTAGTTTGCGTTACTTTTTTCGCGTTACATTTCGGATGAGTAACTACAATATATTTATATTTTTTTCGGAAACAAATGTTTCTTTCCTGTAAGTGAATTTCTCAGAATGGATCAATGGAGCATGAACGATGTCAGTGACCGAAAAGTCCTGCACTGTTCGCCTTTTCCCGTTTCGCCTTATGACCTCTAGCAATGAAATTCGCATGTAAAACCTGTTATCACTTTTCATCTTAATGTGAGGCGGAACGGAAAATCTCGATGTGCATTTTCCCGTTTCTCCTTACGAACTTTACGTTGGTAGGCTTGCAAATACATTCATAGATACAATTTGACTTGTTTATTTACATAACAAAATATAGTGCCACTTGCTGTTTTTGGAAGATGAGGACAGCCTCAGGGAAATTACGTGTACTGATTGCAAGCACGTGGAAGATTTTGTCTTAGATTTTGACACCTCCAAATCAATACATTCAGTGAGTGAACTACGAGTGCAATAGTACTGGTAGTCTATTTTACTTTGATCGGTGTTGTTTTTATAAAGATGGAGAACGAAACTATTTTATCGTTCGAACATTTGAAAGAATACTTTTTCTTAAAGCTGAAGATGATGGTGAACAGTAACGGCGTATCTAGGGGTGGAGCTTCCGGGCTTAAGCCCCCCCCCCGAAATCTTACTTACTATAGTAAATATATAAAATATCTTGCAGAATTTTCACATTTTCAGGCAAACCCCACCCCCGAAAGTTAGCAAAGTCTCCCGAAACAAAATCGTAAATACGCCACTGGTAAACAGAATTTAAAAGTAAAACTGGTGCCCCGGCGGGAAATATTTATCAACAACTAGGGTGCAATAATTAACGACATTCAGTAAGGGTTTAATATGAATAAACTGTGTTCTGATGAGCAGGCCTACTTTATTGATGTAATGTTGATGGTATGTAATATTAGGGTTCTTTTAGATCAGTTTGCATATCCTAAAGTCCCGTTGGTTATAGAGTTTGGAACAACTAGCTTTAAAAAGCACGTATCGATTTTAGAGTTATTGGCAAATTTTGATTCACCCCCAGTTCATGTGTTCTCATTTTGTCAGTTGTAGTATAATGTTTCTCTATATTCTATATTTTTAATTTTACACAGCAACATTGTTATTATTATATAATTAGTTTAGCAGAATAATAATAAGCAACCATTTTTTCTAACGCACGAGGATGGGCACGAGTCAAGCTAAAACTCGACTCGAATCCAAGTCGAGTTTCGAGTTGAGTCAAAAGTAATATTCTCGAGTCGAGTTCCGAACCGATTCACTGATTTTGGCGTCGAGTTTCGAGTCGAGTCGAGTTTGATAAATGGCTCGCTTGTTATAACTCGTTTTAAAATCATGGCCTGAGTCACTGGAAAGCAAAAGCCATGAGAAATTAAGCTATGCAGTAATATGGAATACTTTTAGTGTAGCTCACGAGAGGGGACACTGCTCACATCTCGTCTCGTCTCGATAGCGAGACTACAAGAGATTTTTTATAACAAGCTTAGCTCGGCTCGGCGTAACTAAGCCGATGGCTCGAGCCGCCTCGCTTGGGGTGAACAATCAGCTCGAGCTGGCTTGGTTGGGATAAGCCATCTGCTCGGTTCGACTCAACTGAGCGAAGGGCTCTAGCCGAATCGGTTGGGTGAGTTGTTGGTTCAGCTCACTTTTCGGTTTGAGTCGATAGTGAATGAGCTGTGAGCCGATTTGCTCGAGTCGTTGACAATTCTAAACCCGGGCCGAGCAGTTTTGAAGATATTTGGCCAGTGCCCTTTAACTTTTAACAACGTTTGGCTCGAGCCCGAATACTCAACCTAGACCCTCAACCAAAATTTCGAAGCTCGTGAACAATGTCTTTGACTCCAAGACTTCACGACTACCGAGGTTGGCAATCAACTACTTTTTTAGTATTCATATATAAACCGCCTATCTTTCATGTTTATACACAGTGTTGTTATAATAATAATAATAATAATAATAATAATAATAATAATAATAATAATAATAATAATAATAATAATAATAATAATAATAATAATAATAATAAGAAGTTGTAGTAGTAGTAGTAGTAGTAGTAGTACCATTGATAATAATTATATTGTCTATGTAAGATACTTGAAGAGAGTACTCGAAACTATATACCAGGTTTGGCTCGACTCGACTCGAAACTCGACCCGAATTCGAGTCGAGTTGGAGGAAATTTTTCAAGCCGAGTTCTCGGGTCGAGCTCAAAGATGTCTGTTTCTAATCGAATCGAGTTTCAAAGAGAACTTGCTCGAATTCACTCGTGCCCATCCCTACGAGTAACACAGTACGGCATTTTAGTCAATGTTACATTACATTAAAATGTTCATATAGTTGTCAAGTAAAAATTTGTCCTTGCATATATATAAATAGATTGAAAACGTGCAATAATAATAATAATAATAATAATAATAATAATAATAATAATAATAATAATAATAATAATAATAATAATAATAATAATAATAATAATAATAATAATAATAATAATAATAATAATAATAATAGCGGTAGTAATAGCAGTACGGACAACTGAAGTAATAAGATTTTTTCACATATTCAAAGTTTCGGACCTAAAAGTAACGCGTTACTTTCGAAGTAAAGTTACAGTTACTTTTTGAGGCAAGTAACGCGTTACTAACGCGTTACATTTTAAGAGAAAGTAAAGTAACTTGTAACGCGTTACATTTTTGCAAGTAACTTACCCAACACTGCGTGTGCATAACCCACGCAAATGCACATGTGCACATACACGAGTTATGTATGTGTGCTTCATCCACGCAAATTCACGTGTGCGGCTTATGCACGGGTTATGTATGTGTTCATCATCCACACTAATGCACATGTGCACATGTACGGCTTATGCATGGATAGTGCACATGTATCGTACACGTACGTGTTGTCTGGGTAGGGATGTCTCAGGAAATTTTTTACCTGAGATCATGGTGTTTTACGGTAATTTGGGGCATGGTGGGGATTCTTGATAAAATTTCTCCCGCCGTTAGTATTCAAGATAGATACTTGGAATTTGGCACACACATTCATTATACCAAGTAATATTTATAAGATTTTTTGGAGATCTCTACGTTCACACAGGGCCGTTCCAGAGGGACCCAAAGTGTGAAAAAAAAATCCCTCGAAATTTTCCATTTGACATCACTTTTCCCTCTCCTGATATATGGTATGGGCATGCAAGTGGTACCATTTGAAAGCCAGCTCCCTTCTGAAGAGAATGAGGTATGAATCATGATCCTAGGATAAATAGTGACGATGCAGTAGCTGCTTGACTGAAAGTCTAAAAAATACCCCAAAAACCCCGGATCCGGAAAGGGCTAATTATTTCAAAATTATTGAATATCACAAATATACAGTAAGCCTCCTTTAATTCATATGGCATAATCATGACACTCATTACCTTCTGTAGTTATGTAACCACATGTAACACACCAAAAACCCTTTGTCATCTTGATTCTGATCAAGATATCGATGTTCTGTCAATGAATTTTTGTTATTGCTGGGACGCAGTGTTGAATTCAGATATTTTCACCCGGGGGGGAATGTCAACTCCTCGGGGGGAGGGTTGTTTTTCTCTATTTTTGCAAGAAAGCAGCATATTTAAGAATTCCATTCACATACACATCTTATCCAATGTTGAGACTAATTGCTGATAAATATTCAATGTGAGATTATAATTAAAAAAAAAAAAAACAATCGTTTGATTTCATCTAAAACATTAAATAAAGACTGTCAAAAATATTTTACACTGAACTTTAACTGCTATTTACAGTAGCTATTTGTTTTATTATTTCCTATATTCAGTAGTTACTGTTTCTTACTAATGTAGAAGTTTTTAAAAATATTTAAATTAACTCAAATATTTTTTGTCCTAAAACAAACATACATAGGAATATCTTAACAAAAAGTTATCATTCTTTCTCACACTTCTGATTCTAAATCAAGCATATTAGCCTTGGTTTCTTCACTGGATACACATCAATAGTTAAGTTTACGAAATCGTCAGTAGGGTTAGTGTCGTGTCGTGGAAAATCAGCGCTTGGCGCGAGAGTATACGACGGCATCCCCGTATATATGAGTGAGGTCGACAGACCAGCCGCAAAAGGTGAGAAAATTTTAAAAAGTAAACTCTGATTTTCATAGATTTTGAGCACTTTTCATTACTTTTTTTCCTTTCATTTTATATATGTGCACATGTGTTTCATTCCTCTGTTTTTCTTCTCTTTTCTTTTTTCCTCCCGAATTTTTCACCCCTTACTTCGGCGCCCGGGGCCGTCGCCCCACTTGCCCCTCCCCATGGCACGGCACTGAGCAGGATCTTCATCTCCTTCAATAGCAATCTTTCACTTATATACTACTATCATATTAATAAATTCTATATAAGTGTCTAATCCAGGAGGGATAACTGTTCCTCCCTGATCCCTCTAAATGAGGCCCTCTGAATCTCACCCTTTAACTGACTTATTTTTAGTTAAAGAAAGGTGTATTTACTTTAACAATCGTAAAACACATTTACGTCCGTTACTTCCGATACGAGAAATGGGATTTAGGCGCTCTATTTCAAATAATGCAAGAACTGTACATTTTCAAGAACTGAAGTCTGTTGACATCAGAGATCATATGGAATGATCGAAAGATCTTCCCTATCTTTCCTTTCCTATCTCAACTGTGCTAGTGCTACCTACTAATATATAATATAGGGTAAGAGTATAGTACCTACTAAAATACAAACCTTTCTTCAACAGTTAACAATTTCATGTTCTGCCAAACTCGGTCATAGTGTTTAATGTTTATATAGAATGGGTCTGCATCGTTTATATGTATATTGAGAGATCGGATTTCGTGTGCACGTGCACGGAAAGAAAGCAAATAATTGGGTGAAGTAATTTCTACATTTTGTGACTGAAATTTTTTGTTTCTCCGGGGGGGAATGAAGTTTCTTCGGAGGGGGGAGATTCCCCCGGGCTACTCCCTGAATTCAACCCTGCTGGGACGCAATTTCACACATTATACATATTTTAACAGAATATCCAAGAGTCTCTTACTTCTTGTGGGGAAATCTCTTCCGCCACCACTGAAAGACTGAATCATCGAATTTTGGATAAAACAGATCACAAGTGTAAGACGATAACATGCCGCCTCAGGTCAATGACAACTAGTTTTAGAGATATTTACTTCCAAAGTAAATTTTCCCATGCTCTGGACGCCTATAATTCTGAAACTAAGTGATTCCGAGGAAATGTTTATTGGATTTTTTTTTCTAGATTCACCTCCAAAGTGTTGTCAACTGTGTACATTAACACTCTGTATGTAAGTGGCTCGGGCGAACAGAATGACAAACGCCACTTCCCGTAAATTTAGTTATTAGGTAGAATGGGTCGAGATTGAACCATTGAATATTATACAGAGAGCTTCAAAACAACACCGACAACGTTTGGGAGGTGATTCCTGACACCAAGATAAGACAAAAAGTATAGACCAACCTGGGTGCACAAATGCTTTCTTTCGGAGTTACAGGCTGCCGGAAACATGAAAAGATGAACTTTTAAGCTCCATAACTCCAAAACTATGGGACCTACAGTAGTCGGGTTAACACTTCACTTAGAAACTAATATGTACTCTATCCAAAAATACATGTTTCAGAATCCTAAGGTACTCACGCAACAATTTTTATAGAGGGAGTTTGACTACAGGCATTTAATTTGAAGTGCTCACCGACTATCTTTATAAAAATTGTTGCAAAAGTACCGCAGGAATCTGAAACTTGGATATTTGGATAGGGAACTAGTTCCTAAGTGAAGTCTTGACCCGACTATGGTAGATCTCTTACTTTTGGAATTATGAGCCTTTAAAGTTCATTTGTTCATGTTTTCGACAGCCTATAACTCCAAAAGGAAGCGTTTATGCACCTCCGGTTGATTTATACTTTTTGTCTTATGTTGGTGCTAGGCAGGTCTGAAACCAGCCACAGAGCTTTGGGAAGGCATTAAAAAATCTCTTGCAAATATCTAAATTATGCATTTTGTATTGAGCTCTGGAGGGGCCATGAATAGTTTAGGGGGGTCAGGTAACCTAGCACCCCTCTGGTTATGGGCCTGGTGTCAGGAATCAGCTCCCAAACGTTGTCGTGTTGTTTTGAAACACCCTATATAGGTGGTTTAATTTTGGAAATTTACCTGCAGATGGCAGATATAGTTTATTCGTATGCCACTGCATTGAATTGAATTGCATGGGAATATTCTTTCCCAGTTTCCTCAAAAGTTAGAAAATGTGACTTAAATTATGCTTTCTCAGCTGCTCGTTGTGTATATAAACGCGTCAAATTAAGATTTTTTCTAAGTCAGTTAATATCATATATCAGCCACATCAGTAGTAGTGACTTTGACCGCACTCAGCAGAAGTGAAAAGAAGAAAGTGGAAGATCCCATGATACAATAGTGTCAACACAAATCAACGAACCTAACAGTTCTTATGACCAAAACAATAGCAAATTTTTGAACATTCTAGTGCAGCGTTTCCCAACCGGTGTGCCGCGGCACACTGGTGTGCCACGAATGGGCCGGTGGTGTGCCGCGAGGAAATCGAAACAAATTATTAATTCTATAGGAATCAAATTGCAAGACATAGGGGAAAATGTATATTTGTATTTCACATTACTATGAACCTCTACTATAAATCTACAATTTTAGGTTTCATACTGTGTTACTTTTCTGGACATTTTTAATGTTCGAAAACGTATTTATCATTGTCATGACCATTATTGCTTCTTTATTGTTGCAGACTATTTCGTAACTTGAAATTTTAATATATCATTCAATAAATTCAACAAAGCAAATATGTATAGAATTACCTACATTTGTGTTTTAAAAGTATAGGAGATTTGTTTATTTATTCGTTATTTAGTGATCTTCCCTTTTAGTTAAAGGTTAGATACAGTTTTCGAAAGAGAAAGTGGATTTTTAAAAATCCGAATCCTATATTTCATTGCAATTGTTTTCTATTTTAAAATTAGAATGAAAAATAAGCATAATGATTTACCACGGGGGAAAGTCAATGATCGAGCTTTCTTCTCTGTAAGGAAATCAGTAATCACATAAAAATACCACGGTATTTTATATTTACAAATAATAATAGTAATATATATATATATACATATACATATATATATATATATATATATATATATATATATATATATATATATATATATATATATATATATATATATATACTAGCAGCGTTCACCCCGCTTCGCTGCGGTCACCCCGGAACGCAATAAACTTTGTTACTTAGATAATTTTTACTTTTTCGCTTTCAAGTGATATGATAAAAACCATAGAAGATTGCAGTAAATCTTAACATTATATCGCCTGTCATTTATGTTAACCCGCCCCGCTTCGCTGCGGTCATCCCGGTGCTGGCATATTGTAAAAGTGTCTGTAAAAATAAGCAAATCAATTAAAAAATTTTAAACAGAAGATTCAAGCTATTTTCCGCTGTATATCGCCTGTCATTTATGTTAACCCGCCGAGTGACACGGTCATGCGGGTTGCATATAAATACGTTTATTTTTACCTATGATGAACTAACAAAGGATTTGTGGACACCTGAATGGTCAATTATCTCAAGACACTGGTAATTGAAAATTAAAGTGATATGATAAAAACCATCTAGGGTCCAAATCCTAATAACCCCCCAAAAATGAAAGAAATTGGTTCAGCCGTATTAGCGTGATGAGCGGACAAAGGATTTGTACGTTCTCTTTTATATATATAGATATATATATATGATATGGGTGTGCCGCGAGAATTCAAGTTACACCTATAGTGTGCCGCAAGTTGAAAAAGGTTCGGAAACGCTGTTCTAGTGCATAATATTCAAGGAATAACGACAAAAATAGACGACCTGGAGGTGCTTGTGAATTCTATAGAAACGACACCAGATATGATTTATATTACCGAACATTGGTGCAATAAAGATAATCTAAATTACTTAAAAATTCCGAACTATAGGATCATTAGTAGTTTCTGCAGAACATCATATACTAGGTGGATCTCTTATTTTCTTAACAAACTCAATAGAAGATCAAGTTAGGGAATTAACTGATTTGTATATCTTATCATGTGAATTTGCCTTCGAATGTTCAGCTGTGTTATTTGAAAATTTAAATTTTATTATTGTGACAATATACCGTAGCCAATTTGGTTCGATACAAATATTCTTTTAGTCTCTACAAGATATGCTCGATAAAATCAATATATGATTAAAAGACCAACAAGAATTACTTCGCATTCACAAACAGCTATTGATAATGCCTTTACGAATATAGAGTACGAAAACTTTCAATACCAGATAATTGATGTTCTCTCTGACCATACGTGTCAATTACTGAAAATTAGACTAGGAGGTAAATTTAATCACAACAATAAAACAGTTACCTGTAGGTCTCAGCGCAAAAGATATTAGTAAATTTCTAAAGTTACTTGAATAAACTAAAGTGCCAACTTCTTAGATATACACATAGTTTGGTAGGACAAAAACATAATATTAAGTTATTTGTAAGCCAATACAAGAAAATTATACGAAATGCCAAATAAAACTTTTTCTCACACAAAATTGCAACTGCACAAAGTAAATCTAAAGCTTTATGGGAAGTGGTAAGATCTAATATTGAATGTAATAAAAAAACATCCTCAAAAATGATATAAAACTAAATATTAATGGAATATTGACTAGCGACCCAATACTCATTTGTGAGGACCTAATTAAACATTTCTGTGAAGTTGCTCAGACAGTCAGTTCGACCTCAAATATCACAGAAAATCCTATCATACTATTAAAAGCGGATACATCACGAGTATCTGAAACTATGTTTTTCAGGCCCATAACCGAATACGAAATTCTATCCCAATTAAACAAATTACATGATAATAAAACCATGGGTGACGAAATACCGGTAAAAATGACTAAACAATGTGCCAAGCTACTAGCACCACACCTTTCTTATTTATTTAATGAATGCATTGTACAAGGAATCTTCCCTACTATACTAAAACCAGCTAAAATTAAACCATTTTTTTAAAAAAAGTAAAAAATACTTAGCTGAAAATTAGAGACCAATCTCACTATTACCTGCTTTTAGCAAAACCCTTGAAAACATAATAAAAAACAAGCTCCTAAACTTTCTCATGCAACATGATATTATATTAAAACACCGACACGGGTTTCTCCCAGGCAAAAGTACTACTTCAGCTACTTTCAGTCTTATTGATAGGATACTGCATGGACTAAACGAAAAATTTCTAGTACTAGGTATATTCTGCGATTTAACTAAAGTTTTTGATCTTGTAAATCATGAAATTCTCCTACAGAAGCTGGAACACTACTGCATAAGAGGCAAGTGTTTGACGGTCTTCGAATCCTACTTAAAAGATAGAAAACAAAAAGTAGAAATCACTAATATTTCAACTGGACATTCACAAAATTTCCAATCAACTCTCAGATAAATCCGACATGGAGTCCCTCATCCTAGGTCCGCTCTTTAGTCTAATTTACATAAATTATTTACAAACGAAAATACCAGATACAAATATAATACTGTATGCTGATGACACAAGTATAATATTAAAAGCTAAGAATATAAATTCATTAACTCTTAAGTTTGAAGAGGTTACTGAAACATTAAAAAATGGTTTAGCAGTAACAAATTTGTTTTGAATAACATTAAAACTCTCTCTATATATATTTTTTTCACACCATTTAAAATAAAAGAAGAAAAGATGACCTGATGACAACAATAAACACATCTATGCAACTAGCAAGTACTACTAAATTCTTAGGGACTATCATTAATGAAAATCTTAAATTGACAAAGCATATTCAGGCAGTATCACATAAACTAAACTCAAAATTGTGTGCTTTAAGAATATTAAGAGACAGTATAAATACAATCACTCTCATAAAAGTCTATTACGGACTTATCCATCCACTTCTCAGTTTTGGAATTATTCTTTTGGGTAACTCTGGGGAAAGCTCCGCACTATTTTTAAAACAGAAACAAGCAATACGAATTATAGCAGGTTTAAAGTGCAGAAACAGCTGTAAACATTTTTTTTAAATGCTAACTTTTGTGATATTGTATATATATATATATATATATATATATATATATATATATATATGAAATAGCTAGTTTTATCGAGGATTTTCCAACAACACACAGATATAGTACTAGGAACATTTATAAGAAGTCCTATTTTAGTAGATTGAGCTTAGTCCAGCATGGACCCAGACATATGGGTAACACTATCTACAATAAATTACCAAATGAAATAAAACTTGAAAACAATTACAAGTTGTTTAAGAAGATAAAACAATACTTAATACAAAATGCGTACTATTCCATAAATGAGTTTCTGCAAGATTAAAAAATGTCAGAAACTGACAAATTAGTTTTTTGTAAATTTTGGTAAATTATGTAATTTTTATAATCTCTTAGTAGTTTTTTCTTTTGTTTTTCCTACACTTAATACTATTTTAGTTATTGTAAACTTTTAAATAGTTTTTTTTTGCAATGTAAAAGTCTTGATGATTTTCTTCACATTAAGTATTATTCCTTTTTATATGTATCATCTTGTGTACTGTACTGAACTCTCCAAATACCATGTATTATGATTTCATGGAGTAAATAAATCAAATCAAATCAAATCAGCGATGATGGAGTAATAGGGTCTACATGGAAAAATGAAGTGTTAATTTATCATGTGTCAACTGTAATTGCAGGTTCTGATCTCTGGAAATATGATTAATGAAAGAAAATAAACGTTCCCACTTAATTATTTTCTCAATAGTATGTCTTTGGCCATTAAATGTGTATGTTTCCCGAAATTCATATGCATTTTCAGACCTTCAATTTAATATAATTTCAACACAACCAAGTAAATAATAATAACAACAACAATAATAATAAATTACAAGTCCAAGTAATACAAGTGTAGCCTCCTCTCTCTTTATTTCGACATATATAAATATATATTCGAGGGTTGTAAAATGGCACCTACAAATAACAGAGCGCTATTCTTCATGCGACAATAAAGGAAAAATGCTATATAATGTACTCCGGGGCCTCCTTCAGCCACTATGGGAAACGATCATTTCACTGTGTGATAACGTAGCAGATTAACTTGGTACCATTAGCATTGCTCTACGAATCCATCAAGTAGTTACATCGATTGCTACGCTAATAAATGGCGCTAGTGTCAACGGTTATAAACTTTAACTGCCATCTGAAAAGAATCGA
This sequence comes from Thermobia domestica, assembly GCF_964235325.1. Lineage (NCBI taxonomy): Eukaryota > Metazoa > Arthropoda > Insecta > Zygentoma > Lepismatidae > Thermobia > Thermobia domestica. The sequence goes on along the minus strand of NC_137456.1, from coordinate 117,396,187 downwards.
GGTAACTATTTGAAGGATTGGTAATTATACTCTATGGTTCTATCTGCGTCGTCGTCACATAATGAGTGCCCGGAAGGTTTACAATTATATATATATATATACAGGGTGTTTCAGTTGAGTTGAGTTGATTTTAAGTTTAACGTCCCTTTTCAGCAGCGAGGCTATATGAGACGTGGACCTACTGATTAACGTGGACTCCGAACCACATGAGCTCCCGCCGGGAATCGAACCCGGGTCTCCCGCGCCAAGGGTGTTTCAGATAAAACGTCCAGCGCTTATAAATCCGAAATGGCTGAGAATAAAAAGATGAAACAAAAACTGAGATAGGAAAATGTCATAGGGCGCATCCCATGGTGTTGTTGTGGTGACCCACAGGGCCCTCCTTCAGGGGGGCCCAGGGGCCAACTTCAAATTTTCAAATAGGAACATGTATTGAATCATACTTCATTCAATAGTACTTGAAAAACGAAACAACTTTTGTAGGAAACAATTTTCGATCTGGGCCACCATTTTCAAAATGGCCGCAAAAAATGTCCTGTATCAGATAAAACGTCCAGTGCTTAAAGGCCTAAATCAGAAACGGCTGAGAATAGAGAGATGAAACAAAATCTGAGATAGAAACGATGATAAAGCATATCAAGTGATGTTGTTGTGGTGACCCTCAGGAAACTCCGTGAAGGGGGCCCAGGTGTCAACTTCAAAGTGATCCAGGACTTTTTGCGGCCATTTTGAAAAGGGTGCCCCAAATCGAAAATTGTTTCCTACAAAAGTTGTTTCGTATTTCAAGGACTATTGAATGAGGTATGATTCAATACATGTTCCCATTTGAAAATTTGAAGTTGGCCCCTGGGTCCCCTTGAAGGAGGGCCTTGTGGGTCACCACGACAACACCATGTGATGCGCCCTATGACATTTTCCTATCTCAGTTTTTGTTTCATCTTTTTATTCTCAGCCATTTCGGATTTATAAGCACTGGACGTTTTATCTGATATAGGACCCACTTTTTGAGGCCATTTAAAAACGGTGGCCCAAATCGAAAATTGTTTCCTACAAAAGTTGTTTCCTTTTTCAAGTACTATTGAATAAAGTATGATTCAATACATGTTCCTATTTAAAAATTTGAAGTTGGCCCCTGGGCCCCCTTGAAGGAGGGCCCTGTGGGTCACCACAACAACACCATGGGATGCGCCCTATGACATTTTCCTATCTCAGTTTTTGTTTCATCTTTTTATTCTCAGCCGTTTCGTGTTTATAAGCACGTTTTATCTGGAACACCCTATATATATATATATATATATATATATATATATATATATATATATATATATATATATATATATATATACTTTAGGGATGCAAATGAGCAACAAAATTTTACTAGCCCAAGAAGAAAGCTACTAGCCTACATCCTACAACACAAATCACTTACTTATCTTCAGTATTATATTATATACTCCCCGGCACCGGGCGAGTGATTATTTGCATCCCTGGTCTATCTATCTATCTATCTATCTATCTATCTATCTATCTATCTATCTATCTATCTATCTATATAATATTTCGCTTTATTTTGACTTGGAGAATGGCGCTTTGTGGTGCGTGGGCGCCATTTTTAGAACACCTGTTAGTGTAGGAGCGATACATGTAAGTGATATAAAAGTACCATAACACCTTTTCATGTTGAGAACAATAGAAATTTTACTAACAAATTTTTATTCAAATTCATGCTATATAGTGATAGATTTGTATGCCCGGAACTGAGAACGCAAAGATAAATATTCTGCTGATGGCTCGCCATCTCGATATCATGAGTTGGCGAATTGACTGCGGAAGATATCACTAGGGACACTGTTCCTGCATATTAGCGATGTCTCTCACCAATCAAACAAACCTTGAAAGCACCCTCTTTCGTACCTAAGGAGTTTAATTCAAATGTACTTCGAAATCGAATGATGAACTTGGAAGCACCTTGTATTTGAATGTATGTAAGTGTGTGTGTGTTGTATGTGAACGTTAACACAAATTTCGTTTTCATATTTAGTCAATACTGAGGGTAAAGTCAACTTAGTCGATACTGTTGTCAAGGAGCTAAGGATATTTTTAAGATCAGCCACTGGTTGGTGTTTATACATTCCTAACAATCAATTGTTTTAACATCCATAAAATAGTACGCACGCAGACGCTGAATCAGGTTTTGTTGTTTTAAGGTGGAACTGTTACTATGTCAATACATCAATATTAATGAAGGCAGAACAATTATTGCAGGAGAAAACTATGTCAAATGAAAATGTATCGTTAAAAAAATTAATTACTTTTCGTGGAAAAAGTTAATATAAAATGTGTTAATTAAGATTACTTTTATTATTCTTAATTAAAATTCATTAGTCATTCTGAAAATTTAGTCTTCTTTTTCTAGAAAAGTGACTAATGAAATTTTGTTGGATCGTCAAAAATCTCCCAGCACATAGGGATACGATCATATTTTCATGTCGCATTGAAACATTATACGATCTATTTCGATCATTCCTAAGCAAATGACTAATTTATTTGATCACTCATATTGAGCACTCATACGTAGACGAACTTTTTAACGAAGACCCTAGATCAAACTGTTTATGTCAAAAATCGAAGACTGGTATCGCATGCCGAAGACGTTTCCAAACCAAATACGCATGAGGAAGCTTCAAAACATGAACCTCCTTGAGTGTTGTCTGCCTTAAGCTCACCTTACATGACTCGACAATTGACTATTGTGTAATTACTATTTTAGAATTTTGACTTACAAATGTAACAGTCTGTGAAATCGCATGTTTGCTTTCACAGTATCACTTCACAGATAAATCAATTTAACATATAGTTCAAGAATATTCATTCGTTTCCTAAATGCTAGGAAGAAAAGTTGTATGAACATACATCAATTGTTATCAATTTCCGTAATTGTAAAATACACTAAGAAAGTGTTTTCATTTTTTTTTTTTTACTTCATAATAGTTTGATTGTGAGCTTCGCAAGTAGGCCTAAACGGTGACTCGAAATTCTACTGTAGATTCCTCTTGCTACAATATGAGTAATTTATGTGTCTGTGTTTATTCGGTTGATTTGATTTTGCGCCCCTTTCAGCAGCAAAGCTTTATGAGAAGTGGATCTAGTATTTAACGTGGGATCCGAACCACATGAACTCTCGTCGAGAATCGAACCCGGGTCTTCTAATATGTCTGTGTATGCAAGAAGTGGAACAACTCCATCCCACTTACCTCGAGTTAATTACATCAGCACAACCATATAGTTTAGGCTCTGCCCTATTTCCTTTACTCTCGTCACGACAATTGTGAGATTACGTTCTACGTAAGGGCAGGCCTTTAAAGCGCTGTTCTTTGAAGAAGGCAATCGTTAGAAAGAACTAAGACAGAACATATGAACAGAGAGTAACGTCAAGCATCGTGACTTACATTATATTGCCAATTCTTTTATAGACATCAGTCAGGATTGCCATCTCCATATGACATAAGTATTTTATCGGTTGTTCGTCATTTGTATACAGGAATAAATGCCCATAATTTATTAATTAATTGGGAAGGCACGTGAGTTTGTGGCTGCATTATAGAGCCACCTCTGGATATTTTTCATACAATATGTAAATAAATAATCTGTTGTAGCATAATAAACACTACTATATGAACCGCATCCAGTTAGCAACGACTGACATGCTCGTTAAGGTCATGAAAGTGTGTTTTATTGATTTTCTACAAAACTAATAATCAGAATAATTTGCCTTTAAGCACGTAATTCTCTTCAGATCGATCTCCCACCTTTTTTATGTTTATTTTTTCGTTAAGCTCTTATAATAGGTAGAACGATTTCGGGAAAGATACAAACACAACTAAAAACATGTAGAAAACGGAAAAGTTGTTATGACTGATCGAATGTGACTGAAATGATCTGTTAAACTTCGTACTGGAGATTTCTCATTCTGAATTTCCTCGTGGCTATGTGGTTAGCGTACGCTTCTTTGGTGCGGAAGACTCAGGTTCGATTCCCGGCTGGAGCTCATGTTGTTCGAGTCTCACGTTAAGCTCTAAATCCACTTTCACATAAGCTCTATTGCTAAATGGAACGCTAAATTCGAATCTAACCAATTAAACAAGATTTTACAATGAACAATATTTCGCGTCTGGGTAGACCAGATGAAAATGATCAAGAAATTAACTGATCAGAATATATTTATCCCGTGTGAGTGATAACCAACATACACAATATATGCTGCATTCAGGGCACAAGGAATTCAATTTCATTTGCGGTCATTTTGAACAAATTCCATTTCAAAATTTGTGTCTGAAGTTCCTTTCAGTGCTTAAAAAAATTCATGTCCAAATATTGTAAATGGAGCCGATCACATATTACGTACCGCTACTTTTGACCAACTTTTACCCCTCACTTCCCTTTGCAACACTTCGTAACTTATGACCGAGCCCCTCCCACCTATGTTACGTAACACTTTTTGATTTTTGTTTTTTTCACAAATTTTGCTTATTTTGGAGGTTATGACAATAAAAAAAATATTTCTAATGGTAGAACTTTTATTTTTATTACAAAATGCTTGTATTCTGAAAATATTTGTAGTGTTTTTCCACCAACAAATCAAAGTATTAGAAAATGATTGTACCGTAATAATATTTTAACCCCATAAAGTGTTTAATTAATCAGGGTTAATTCTTCGAATTTGCATACTTGCATACTGTCGTTTTCCCAAGGAGATCGCACCCATCTTTTTAGGTCACCGATGATTGATAAGGAGGAAATATTGTTGGAAGATGTAAGTGAAAAATAACCTAAGAAATGACATCAACCTCTTTATCCGGGATCTAGGATGTTTCGTGTATTTGAAGTTCGCCTGTGTCGACGAGGCAAACAAGTTGCCTTGTTCATCGACCACAGATTCGAAGTGGCTGCACACGTCGGGAGCAGGGACATGTCTTTTGTGAACTAGCTTTCGAGTATCTTCTTTGGACTTTAGTTTGCACCCTTTCAAATTATTCTTGTCCTAAATAAGTTCCAAAATGCGAATAAACTCCACTTCTCCAGAAATATTCAAATCCCCCCCCCCCGCCAAAAAAAGAAAGAAAGAAACAGTAGGTTCCGACGAATTAGGTTTTCAATATCTTTTGTTAATATGCAAATCGTAGATCGTTCTGTCGTGGAAAATATTATTTCACGAAAAAGAGTTTCTTCTGTTTCTCATACGGAGCCCATTAGAAGAATAGATTGGGTAATTATTCAAATCAAAAGTTTTAAATAATAATCTTAGAAATAGCGATACGAGAGAGAACGCGAGGGCATTTTCAAGCGGTGGTAATGATCACTAACAACTAACTCCAGAAAATAATATGCCGTAAGTGCAATGTTGCGATAGCCACAAGACGGAGTTTTATTGTATTGTATTACTACACGTAGGTTTTGCCACCAGTCACGTTGGTATCTAGTAGTGTCAACGAATCCCTTCTGCATGATTCAATTATATAAACTATAAGTTTGCAATTTCCCAAAACAATAGACATATTTATTTATTTATATATATAAAAGAACTGAATAAAATTATTTATTTAAAAGATTGCATATAGATCTGAGAATAAAAATAAAAATTACAGCAAAAAACATGCGTTAAGTAATGAATACGTAAACCCTTCCTCTCACTTATTATACTTCATAACGTAAGGCGAACCCCTTCCCCCTTCTGCCGCGTTACGTACTATCTGAGCGACGCCAATTACCCTTAGAGCATATAATGTAAAAACCAGTGTTCACTTTACCATTTCTTTTGTAAAAAACAGAATGTATCTTTTCCTCACAACTGTTCAAGTTGGTAATTTAACTTGTATTCCTTGTATTCTGAATACCCCATATCTAAATCAAGTGCTGAAAATAATTTGCCACAGCCTTATAATGATACGCATCTAGGTTTCAGTTTCTGATAATAATTTGTATAATAATAAAATAATAATAATAGTAATACATTTAAAGTGTTAAGAATAGAGTTATTCAAATATAGCACTGTAATATATAAGATAATTAAATGGTTTGTGCTCAATACCAGTATGAAGTAAAAAATGAAATGTTAAGTTGTACATAAGTGCAATAGTTAAATATCATAGTGTAAAAATAATCATATAAATAAAATATAAAGCACAAAGATAGCTCTAATCATAATAATTTAAATACTTAATATTAAAATATAAACACAGTACAAAAGTGAATTATATAGATCGAATGTTGCCTACAGCTGGCTGATACAGTAAATAATAACAAACATTTATTGTTCGTCTAACCTTTAAGATTTCGGTATTAAAATTTCCAAGTAAGGCGCTTATAACAGAGTGCTTTATGCAATTTGTACTTTGAGTGTATAGAATAGATTTCCGTTTCTTTTTAATGAGCTGGAACTTACAATGACATTTTGTTTAGTGAATAGTTAGCTGAAATACCCGTTCTTCGCACGTGAAGAATAGGTTTATGGTAATATTTGAATATCTTTCCCCTATTTAGGATACAAATTTTAATGAAACTGTAATAATGTAATTTGCGATGTACTCAATTTTTAGCATAACTTTTCAGCTCGATATCCTTAGTATAAGACCATTTGTCACAGCAATATAATATAAACCTACTTCAAGATAGGTACTCACCACGTTCCAAAATATATTTCAAACGGGTTGGATGTTTTCACATAATGTGATCACAAACAACAGACAACGGCGCTTTCAACAATCAGTTTAGCGACTTTTTGTTCACCCCTTATTAATTCCCTGACGATAGGGGCTAAACTCCAACTGAAACACATTACAAGTGTCATTATTCATTTTACTATCCCGGAAACTGCCACACCTCTCAACCTTAATAGATCGTTTCCGAACCTTTCCACTTCTATCCCTAGGCATAGGCCTACTTCGGTTCCCTTGCTTCTACAGTATGACTTTTGGGATTGTAAATCATATACGTATTAAGTTTGGTTGAAATTGGTCTAGACGTTTAAGAGTTATGCTGGAATGCCTCGAGCAATTATAACCAAAATCTTCCAGTTTAACGTCCCACGATTATAACCTTTAGGCTAAGGAAGACATATGATAAATGACAGTAAATGATGATAGAAGAAATGCTGGAATGAGAACTGGGAGGAAATGTGAGAACCCCGAGAAAACAAGACCTACACAAAACATAAACTTAGAATAGCACATTTGTTATGCAGCGTTGCAAACTAAGGATACTATAGTATCACGAACATTCAAATGTTAATAGCCTCTCTGTAATAGTAATAGGGCAAATGAGACAGACAAGCAATACATATCCAAAGAACTTTATTGTGTAATACTATGATCATGATATGACGTATATCAAATGAACATGAATAATTGAAAATTTTACTTTTTCAAAAGCCTTTTTTTTTTCAAAAAAAACTGCTTAGATAAGTACATTATTCAATTAGATAGATGGCTTTCAATAGATACGAAGATTCGAATGCCGTTTTACAGGAATTCGATTTCTCAAACCGTTTTGGAGACATTGTAAAAACTGTTAAAGTTTGCAACACTGCTTAAGAGTATGTAATTCCGGGAACTTGTTGTAATTACAGTTACCAAAAAGTATTGTTATAGTGATATAGAAGCAAAATAAACCAAAAAGTATTTTGAAAGTTTCTACAAATACGTCATTTAAAGCAATATGTCAAATTTTATCATTTTTCATATCTCTCGAAGGGTTTGAGATATCAAATTGCTGTAAAAAATATTGTAATAAAGCTGTAAACTTTTTTAAAGATACTTTGTAAACTATACAAACATGTGTAGGTGGGTCCTTCCTCACCTCTCCACATAATTCCCATTGAGAGTCAGGCATTCGTCTCACCATTGCACAAATTTGTCCAAACTCCTTGCAGAAAATCAGGTCTCTGGGTGTTTACCACTCTCCTCACATTACACTTCACTTCTTCATCACCAGTTGATAGGAGACCAAGTCGCTTATGTCGAACTTGAACTCTTCTTCAGGGAAACCATTCGACATAAGCGACTCGGCCTCTTCTTCTTGACAATAACGCCACCCCCATTCAGCACGCGAAGAAGACATAAAATTAAATATTTAGGATGAGAACGGTTGCCCCACTCTCCATATAGCCTCAATTTAGCCCCCGAGTTACTTCTATCTTTTTTTCCGGTATTAAGGTTTGCATAGCAAGGTGAACATTTCGAAACAGATGAAAATGTGTTGCAAAAGGTATGAACAAATCGGTGCAACAGTGAGAAAAATGCCTGAATATCAATGGAATTGTGTAGAGAGGTGAGGGAGGACCCATCTACATATGTATGTATAGTTTACAAATGTATCTTAAAAAGTAAATATTTTGCAGGTTAGGGAAACTTACATATTGAACGATCCACGTATTTCTTAAACGTATAATTTGTTTCCTAATACAGAGTTCAAAAATATTACAACTGTTTTCTCTTGTTCACGGTAATACTTCAAGATCTCTAATAATCGCTTGTAGCCACAATATCACTGGCATAAATATAGGTAAACATGCACATATTTTATGAACTTGTTTTGAACAATATCTATTTTGTCATTATTTGTTCAAGTAATGCTCAATCAAATTGCATATGGGAACTCAAGTTTAGATCTGACAAGAGACTTGTATCCATTTCCATACGGGAAACGTTTTAACATCTTTATAAATTCCCATCAAACTTTAACCTCAAACAAAAGAAATACGCACTTTCTCGTTTGGGATAGACGCATCTGTACTAGGGATGGCCAGAACCGGTTCCTGACGCTGAACGGAGACGGTTCTTGAAGATCCGGTTCCGGAACCGGGTTTTCGGATTCAGGTTTGGAACCAGTTCCAGAACTTTGTGGCCATCCCTACACTAAACCCAAGCTGCTGGCTAGATGAAATGGTGAAAGCGACAGGCAGGCGCCCAGGCGGCGGCCGCTTGTTTCATTTGCCTAAACAAACTGTGTAACTGGCAAACTCATGGACTAAACAGGCAAACTGGCAAACTCATTTGGCAAAACAACCACTGGAGGACTAAAATTTTTTCTGCGGGGCACAAGCGGGTCTGCGCGGGGAGGGCACAAGCGCGTGGTACCCCTTTGCAGTGTTTTGAAGGTGAACTTTGTGCCTCCTTCACGGTTCTTTGGGGGCTTTTCGGATCCATGTCTGGAACCGGTTCTGAAAACCGGATCTCCAAGAACGGTTCTTTCCGGAACCGGTTCCGCCGGAACCGAAACTTTGTGGTCATCCCTAATCTGTACAACTCATATAACCCGCAAGAATGTAGTGAACCGTCTACGGCCGAAGAAATAAAATGCAACACAAAAATATATAATTATTATTGATTGTAGTTGGTATCCGCACAACCTGCACAATCGCTTGGGTACGTCGCGAAAGGGGTAAAGTCTTCTTTGTGTGTGTTGTAATTCTTGAAACTCGACCAGTTCCTAAGTAATTTGCCAATCAACTATAATGCTTCCGTGATTAATATAAGTTAAATGACTATCAAATGTGAGTTGAGATTCAGATGTTATGCTAAGATTATTTAATAATTCTGTGTTTTGTATGGATTTTATAACACTACCTCCCTGATCCTTAAGATATAATTGAGCCATTAAAAATGAATCAATTAATTTACTTTCTTTTCACGTAATAAGTTGTTTATTCCAAATATTTCACATCTTTAACGTAGAACAACTTTATGACAGTATAACTTACGTTTTTGTCAGAATAATCAACAAATAATCCGTTGTCATGGTTACCAAAAACATTCCAATACCTATATTCAAAAAAGTATCTCTATCTTCTTCTTCTTCTATCGGAATAGCAGGCTAGTGCATATAAAAATCAAGTATCGCCCAAATAAAATTACAAGCTTATTACAAGAAAATGAAACTTATTACAAGACAATGATACAATATGTCGTTGTATATGGCACAATGAACATACGGACTTTTTTTTATTTGGGCTACCAATTAAAAGGAAAAAAGAATCCTGGTCCGTTAACTTTTACGCGTTAATCATTCGAATTTTCGAATGCACCTCGTAAGGTAGGGGGCCCAAATTTCGTCCACGTGCCTAATTTCGTCCCCTTCAGTTTCACGTTGTTGATGGTAGGAGCGCTGTCGGTGCAGCAACATTTGTGCAGGGGAAGGGAAGCGGGGGCATTTGTGAGAGTGTAGCGGTCAAGGACGCGTGTGCTGTTGTTTGACGAGGAAACGTGTGATTTTTGCGAAGGTGAGCTCTTGCAGTGTTGTTCATATTATTCTATTGTATTTGTTGGAAGTATTGGTTTGGTACTATCCACATGTCAGTGGTGTAAGTAGATGACAATAGCAATGTTTGTATGTGTTTAAGTGTCACAAGGTATTTTTGTTAGGAAGGTAGGAGGAGCCATGTGAGCGTGAAATTTGTTCCTAATTTCGTCCCCCTGTATGTTCCGAATTTCGTCCCCTTATTCCCAGGGGACGAAATTAGGAACTCACACATGCATTCCATTTGTTTCAGATGGGTCCCCGGAAACAATGGAATAAAGATGCTATGAGGACTGCGATTGCAGCAGTGCGGAAGAAAGAGTTGGGATACAAACAACCAGTAAGATGTATAATGTTCCTAGGGTGACATTGACAGACTAAGTAAAGAAAGGTGGACATTTAAGTGGAGAAGAGTTGGTAGCGAAGACAATTGGCAGTAAACCAGTGCTGACCCCCGACTTGGAGAGACAACTTGTTGAATACTGCATGGTCATGGAGAAGCACTTTTACGGTGTAACACTGAAAGATTTACGACGCACTGCCTATCAACTTGCTATTCGGAACAATATTCCACACCCGTTTTCAGTAGAAAATGAAACAGCTGGACGTAAGTGGATGCGTCTATTCTTCAAAAGACATCCCGAAATCTCAATTCGAAAACCTCAATCTCTGTCACTTGCTCGGATTCAAGGATTCACCCCTCAAAGTGTTGAACAGTTTTTGGCTCTGTTAAAGCCAGAACTGGAAAAAGTGCAACTTAACCCGGTCAAAGTGTTCAACGTTGATGAGACGGGCATTTCGATCGTGCAACACAAAGCTGCGCGAATTGTGGCCATGAAAGGAAAACGCGAGGTGCATAAAGTGTCCTCTGCTGAGCGCGGTTCGTTAATCACTGTGGTGATGTGCATGTCTGCTGCTGGGCAATTTGTGCCCCCCATGATGATTTTCCCAAGACAACTAATGAAAAGTGAACTGATGGATGGGGCACCACCAGGAAGTATCGGAGCGGTTCACCCGTCTGGATGGATAACGGCCGATCTGTCTGAGAAGTGGTTTCAACATTTCTTGTTGATGACAAAACCTTCAAAAGAAGACCCCGTTGTGTTAATTGTAGCGGACATTATTCGCACACGCGTAACATCAATGTAATAGATGCTGCTCGCGAACATGGAGTGTCAATAGTTTGCTTGCCTCCTCATTCTACATCGAAACTGCAACCGCTTGATGTTGCTCTCATGTTTCCCTTTAAGACGTATTATGGTCAAGCCATTGAAAGTTAGTTGAGTAACCATCCTGGTCGCACAGTTGGCAATATTCAGGTAGCTCGTTTGTTCCGTGAAGCATATGAGCGTGCTGCTGTCGTACAAACAGCTGTCAACGGATTTCGCAAAACGGGCATTATTCCATACAATCCGAATATTTTTAGTGAAGCGGATTTTCTTGGCCATCCACAGTCTGACACCAAACATCAGGATGGAACTAATAATCCCGATGATATGATCTGTCCTTCTGACCAAGCATCCACCAGCAAGCAGTTTCAAAACCAGCAGCCAGCAGTTACTCCTCAAAACATTAGGAACGTTCCAGTGATCCAACCATCAACATCTACGAGACGAGGTACAGCAACTCTTATCACCAGCTCGCCCCATAAGAGAAAGATTGAAGAAGCTATGGCAAAAAATCGCTCGACACATTCGAAGACACGTGTTCAACCTACTAGTGCCAAACAAAAGTGCGGGAAACCATCCTTCCGCAAGGCCAAAGAAGATACGACAAGCGACAGTGACTCCAGCTTTGACATTCCATATGCCGACTCGTCTGACAGCTTTAGTGAGGATGATGCTGATGCTCAATGTACAATTTGTGGTGGAAAATATTCTACAGATAGACATGGTGAAACGTGGATCCGCTGCTCGCAATGCCTTACATGGCTTCATGAAGCTTGTTGTGGTGCTGAACGCCGTGCTACATTCATTTGCCGGGATTGTTTAAATGGTTAAATCCT